>NC_069692.1:7727157-8030188 GCF_023699985.2 Odocoileus virginianus | reverse complement strand
GCCTCAGTATTCAAAGAACACAAGGGGAAAAAAAAAGCTTTGGCAGAGAGAAGAGAAAAGCTCTCTAGCAATTAAATCCTGCATGGAAAATGTTACCAGAAGTGATTCCTTTATGATACACACATTTACAGGAAGAATCTCATTTGTATTTAGTCTGTGTTTCAGCTCATTCACAATGAGAGCACATGTCTTAGGAGCTGTAGCCAGGAAATATGCCAGAGACTGAGCCCAGTTAGGTGGACCCTGGCAGGCAGGCATGTAAGAGCAATCTTCCTTGCATCTTGCAAAATTGATGATGGGATTTTATTATCACACCAAGAGTTCAAAACCAAATTATGATGAATCTAAATGACTTAAGTAAATGGCTCTTTTAAAAAAAATCTCTCATATGTTTGGAAAGAAACATTATTCTATTATTTTCTTATTACCTTTGAATAGAGTATTCAGCAAATTAACTTGATTCAGGAATAACATAATCTGTGACCTTGTGAACCTAAATGTAAACACTTCCAGTGGAGGTCAAATTAAACTGCTTTCAATTTGCCTCAATTACTACTCTCTGGTAGTAATTCCTGGACACAATAGGTACTTGTACATGTATTGGTTGACTTGAATTAGTTTAGTATAAAATGAAAAAAAAAAATATATGGGGCAGTGAGATTGTGAGTTTCACCTTTTCATGAGTCAGGATAACTCAGAACACTCAGATAAATTTGAAAAAAGTGACACAAAAGGAAGATTTCATAAGATCTTCTTATGGAAGATTGGAAAAAAGTACATATGGTATCGCTAAGTAAAAATATATCAAATGTTAGCTAGAAGACACCAATTATGTTGAAGTGGTTGTTGCTGTTCATCATTATTTAGTCACTAAGATGTGTCTGACTCTTTGGGGATCCCAGGGACTGCAGTCCACTTAGCTGCAGCTCCTCTGTACATGGGATTTCCCAGGCAAGAATATGGAGTGAGTTTGCCATTTCCTTCCCCAGGAGATCTTCCCAACCCAGGGATCAAACCTATGTTTCTTGCATTGGCAGGCAGATTCTTTACCACTGAGGTGCCTGGAAAGTCCATGTTCAAATGGTGCATTTTCTCATTAGTCTGTTAATTCAATTTCAGGTATTTAGGTTCATGCTGAGATCAGAGTTAAATCCAAGGCTATGATCTGGTCTTAGATACACCAGGAGATTCCTCATGTTGCTGTATACCTCCCCAAACAGAATATACGACTAAGCATTGATATAAAGGCATGTGTTAATTCTTTCCTTCATTAATGATGTTATGCAAAGTTCTTATGCATTTGGAAAGGGTAAATTTTTTCCTTACCTCTGTACATTATTCCATTAGTTATACAGTTTGATTTGTTTTAAAATTAGCTGGCTTTGCCAGTTTAAGATTAATTATAAAAAATGGTAATTAAGCAAGCTTTTGTTGTGGCTTGACTTTTTATTTCTTCGAAGGAATGATTATTGTTTGGTATGACTGTTTTACAGCAGAATGAAGAATTCTTTCAGGGTCCTGGGTTTGAGGGTAGGGATAGGGTGGGTGGTGGGGCCTGTCTTCTGATGCTTTGTAGTCTAGAGTCAGTTCTAAGAAAGAACCTCTCTGAGAAGTTAATATTCACAGAGCTACCTTTCTCTACTAGATTCAGCTGAATTTTGTGGTCTTTGTGCTAATAAAATAAAGGTTTGGGAAAGGATAAAAGTCCTGTAAAAGCAATTACAATCAAAATGAGTCATATTGCTAAAAGGCGAATTTGCTTGTCTACACTTACAGTACATACGTCATTCCAATGATTCTTAATTAATTAACAATATCACCATGGTTTTCTGTTACCATCACAAAGCTATTATATTTATGTAAGAGAATATTTTTATTTTAAGTTGTACTTTTGAGTTGATAAAAGGAGACTAAAACTTAATCATTTTTTTCTATGGAACTTAAATAGTCTCTAAAATGTGATTGTAAAGAATTGTGTCCAACTGCATATTACAATCTCTGCAGGTGCAGAACTGTGCCTAGCTGCTTGGCTGAGGCCAAAAATATTCATTTTCTGTGTCTACATTTTGGTTATTAAATCCAACTTAATCTCCTAATATAGACTTTTTTTAGGAGACAAATGTCCAAGTACCTAATAAATGTTATACCTTTCCATATTGGCTTAGCAATAAACAGACAGGGAATAAACAGGATTTCAATATAAATCTTTCACTGAAGTGATTATTATTTTGAGCTAATCATATCAGAAATGCAGCTATTAAACTCCAAAAGATCAGATCAGTATTAGGAATGCAAAATAAACAACAGTACATCACTCCTGACATCTGTAATTATTTATAATTCTCCTAAATCCACCCCCCCCATTATTAGCCAAGCTTAGGTTAAAACCCTTAAGCATTTATTTGACATTAGTTGAGATCATGTTAAGAGTTATTTGCCAGAGAACAAAGTGTCTCCCTTTCCATTGGAACTCTGGTGAGGTCTTGACCCAGATGACTTTTGGGACACTTGAGCCCAGTGGATATACTCTTTCATTTGCATGAGGAAGATAACCTAGCCTTTTGACTACACCTCCCATTTGTCTCTAGAATTTAAAGGCACAGGTCCCTAGATCACAATTTCTGTGGAAGGAAATTATACTAGTTCCGGTGCCCATTTCCAGCAAAAACAATATGGAAAGAATGTGTACTACTGCAAAATAGTACTTCTTGGGGGAAAGTCTGTTGGGTTTGTAACAACTATTTTGATAAGCTGAATGAGTAGAATGGTACCGTACCAAGGAGATGCCTAAATGAAATTGGTGGTGTTTTGTTAAGAGTCTTTACATAGTCACATTTCTCTGTTACCTTCTGATGAATGCTATCTTGATGCAAGAATTGTCATTATTTCTTCAGTTTTTTTCTTTTTGCCCTGTGTGAGATGAGTGGAATTTAAGAGTGTGGAGGGCAGAATTGAATTGCTTGGCAAAGTTGCAGACAGAGCAGATGGAGAGGTTGAGTTTCACTGCTATTAAAGCAGTGGAGTCTGGAGAAGAACAGGAATTTAGGGTGGTTTGCTGTGAAATGTGCTATATGTAAATCCCCTCTTTCATTTCTGCTCTGACATCTTTACCAAACTTAAAGCTTCCCAGTAATACTACATGTGATTGGGCTTCTCCAGACAGAAGTTGAGAGTACAAGTGAACTGACTTAAGCGTTACACCAGGGAGGAAAATCTTTTGGCAAAATCAAATTAGGAGTAAAGCAGACTGACCAGTTAACTAGTCTATTTTTATTTGTCATGCAGTTACAGTTGGAGACCCAAGCCAAAATATATTGCTTCCGTAGTTCCTCTGGAAGAATGACTCCCAGCAGTGAATATGGAGTGCCATTTTAGGAAATGATATGACAGACTCCGTCTGGATATATCCAGAAAATTCTGCTCCATTCTTTCAATATGAACACTTTCCTGGGACTTATGAGGCATAGTGATGGCAGGAGACACATGTGGACAGTTTCTAAGATGAAGGAAGCAAATCTAGACCTGTTGTCAGAAAAACACTTGAACTAGGAACACTTCAAGTTAGTTTGGGGAAAAAAGGGTCACGTACAGCACTTGTAAAGTTCTTCCCCTAGAATGGACCTGAAGAATCAATGTGGATTCTTGACCAAGACCATGTATTTTCACATTTAAACCCAAAGTGATATATGTGAAATGGTACTCAATTTTGAAATCCTAATTATCTGAACCAATCCCAGGCCATCAGAATAAACTGCTGGCCACTTTAGTTTCTCAAATGCTTTGTTCACAGCCACATGTTGGCTTCGTCTTGCCTTCTGTTAGGATTTAACCCTGACATGGTATTCCTAGTTCCTCATATTTTTGTGTGGATGGTTCAATGATGCTATGACTAATGCTTTAGTGACTTTTCAGTTTTTTCCTTTCAATGGAAATATAAGTGTCTATCCACTTGTCAATGCAGGAGATGTGGGTTTGATCCCTGAGTTGGGAAGACCCCCTGGGGTAATAAATGGAAACCCACTCCAGTATTCTTGCTTGGAAAATTCCATGTATAGAGCCTGGCACACAGCAGTCCATGGCATCACAAAGAGTCGGACGTGACTGAGTGACTGAAGCACACGTGCATCCCACATCCTCTTTATCCCGTTATCTGTCGGTGGATGTTTAGGTTGCTTCCTTGTCTTGGCCATTGTGAGTAGTGCTTCTATAAATGCCATTGTGAGTAGTGCTTCTGTAAATATTGGGGTGCATGTGACACAAGATATTTTAAGTGGTAAAGCCTCCCAAGAGGGAGCATTTCCTTTCAGAAATGCTGCTTTCTATGTCCATAATCCTATTGGAAGAACAGTGATTCAGTGTAACTCAGCCTGCACAGGACTGGTTTGTCAGAATTTCACTACCAATGTTCTGTTGACCTCTATGGCAAGAGCTTTCCACTTGAAAATTATGGCAGCCTTTCCATTAGAGATGTCTTTTTTTTTTTTTTAACTCCCATTATACATATATCAATACAATCCTACTGACTAGGTAACTTTCATTAGCTACTTAATGGTGAAGTGTTAAAACTGACCTCAATCAAGAATTGACCTTTATTCAGTCAAGAATACCTTTAAGAGACTTCACTGAGAATTCTCCATAGAAATAAATTCCATATTATATTGTCCAAGAAATTTCCAAAGTGGTAAGTATTCATTGTCTTCACTAGACTTATAATTTAAGCCACTCAATTCTCTAAAATGTCCAATGGTACTAGTAAGAATTTTTTAAAAATACTGTCTTGAACTTATCAAAAATATGCATTCTAGAGGGGCTTCCCAGCTGGCACTAGTGGTAAAGAATCTGCCTGCCAATGTAGGAGATGCAAGAGACGCAGGTTGGATCCCTGACTTGGGAAGATCCCCTGGAGTAAGAAATGGCAATCTACTCCAGTATTCTTGCCTGAAAAATTCTACAGACAGAGGAGCCTAGCAGGCTATAGTCCATGGGGTCGCAAAGAGTTGGAAACGACTGAGCACTCACACATGGTGCATTCTATAAGAGATTATATCATGAAATATCTTGAAGACCTACTGATTAGGTTTCTCTTGATTGCTTTCAACATGGAGTAGTGATTAGAGATTATATCATGAAATATCTTGAAGACCTACTGATTAGGTTTCTCTTGATTGCTTTCAACATGGAATAGTGATTTTGGTGTATGAGTTCTGGGGATTCATCTCATGCTATACTCTTTGCTCTTGACCAGAGAATTTATTTTCAGCAGAGTCAGCCTAAGTTTCACATAGAAACTCCAAGTCTGCTTGTCAGGGTGCACCTGTTTGTCAGTTTAGGTTGAACTTGTAATTATACTTGTGTGTATGCTCAGTTACTAAGTCATGTCCAACTCTTTGCAACCCCATGAACTGTAGCCCACCAGGCTCCTCTGTCCATGGGATTCTCCAGGTAAGAATACTGGAGTGAGTTTTCATTTTCTTCTCCAGAGGATCTTCTTGACCTAGGGATCAAACCCACATCTCCTGCTTTGGCAGGCAAATTCTTTACCAGTGAGCCACCTGCAAAGCCCAACTTGTAATTTACTATCTCCCTCTATATTTTTCAATAGGCTGCTATATCTCGTCATCAGAAATGTTGAGATAATAGAAAATTGGCAGGGGATAAGCAAAAGGTCCAACAATATTTATTAACTGAGATGAGGACTAGTCTGAAGCAATTCTCTTTTCATCCGTTTATCCCATTATTTATGATTATGAACTTGAATATAACAACACAAATAATATAAGATATTCATATTGAACTATATGTTAACTCTAGTTATCAATAGCTTGAGTTCGTCTGATAGAAATATATTTTTTGTGTGAGGCATTGGCATAGAGAGGAAATATTGAAGAACTAGAATATGATTCTTTCTCTCATATGGCTGAGGCTATAAGATCTCATTTGATAATAATGTATTTAATGAGAGGACACAAGTCAAATAATGTAAATCATTTTATTTAGTCACTAAGTCATGTATGACTCTTTTGCAACTCCATGGACCTGTAGCCTGCCAGGCTCCTTTGTCCATGGGACTTCCTAGGCAAGAATACTGGAGTTGGTTGCTATTTCCTTCTCCAGCGGATCTTCTCAACCCGGGGATCAAACCCTCATATCCTGCCTTGGCAGCCAGAACTTTACCACTGAGCCACCAGAGATGCCCACATAATATACATTATTAGGCACAAATTTATCAGAGTAACTCCTGGATGTACAAGAAAAACTTTATATTATTACTATATGGATGGAAGAAACACAGTTCAGAAACATTAAGAATTAATTGATTATATGTAGATGCTTGTAATGCAGCATCCTATACGACAGAGATCTTGTTCAAAGAACTCACGCCTGTGTGGGGAAATTGATCTCACCCTGACTAAATAGTCTGGGAAGGTGAGGCAGCCTTAGCCATCCATTTCTTCAACTCCCTGGAATAAAATCTGGCATTGCAACCCTTAAAAAAAAATACCTATGATCATATTTTCTTTTTGGAGTTGGTTAAAAAAACATATAAATCAGACACCTGAAGTATGCACACAGAATTCTTGAGGCCGTAAAAACAGGGATTTTCCTTAGTTTGCATCTAATAAAATAGAAAAGTTACCCACTTGACAGAAAATGGGCTTCCTGGAGGCTCTCAGAAAGCCAAGCTCTGCCGTACACAGTGCTGTACATTCAGAGAACAGTGCTATGTTGACACGTTGCAATAAATGGGGCTCTGCTGTTGCTACTGTTGCCACTATCCACTAAAGGAAGCATTTCAAAGATCCATTTTCCAGGGCTAAGATTTTAATGACTTTTCTTAGTTCTGGTGGTTCACTCTAGCGAAGAACAGATAGCTCTTGGCAGTACATCTGGAAGGATCATCCATGGACATCTGAATACCATTGTGGGGCTTCCAAGGAAGAGTGCAAAGTGTTCTTTATTCAGTCTCAAAGCTGCCACATTGGTTGCAAGGAGGAGATTGTTAATCCTTTTTCATGATGAAGATCATCCTCTATCTTTGTGTGTGTGTGTGTTTTTTTTTTTTTTTTTTTGCTTTGTCCCAGTTCATACTCTTTAAGGAAGGCTCTCTTGGTACTCGAGAACTCTGTATTGATAATAATAGAGCATTTTTGCCTCAAGGTAGGTGTGAAGAGAGATAAAGATAAGGAGCACATCTAAGCCATTTTAGTTTTAACCTATTTCATGAAGTCTTCCACCACCCCCCACTCCACACACACACTCAATTTTTTTTTCCATAGGGGTTTAGCTGTGCTTCTGCTTTATTGATAGAGCACACTTGCTGAGAAAATGGAAAGAACATCAGAGAAAGACAGGACAGATTTAGTCCTCAAACAAATAAGCAGAAAATGTGTGAAGCACTTTGACAATAATGTAACAAAAATTATGAATACATGCATGTTTCTAGCATTTCATTCCCCCCTCACCCATCATCTGGTTCTATTTAACCTCTGAGGGTATGTGCTGGGGGAGTGTTTTATGCTCTCATGATGTATAATCGGGAAGAAATAGGAGGAAAGAATGGGATTGGAGTAGAAGAGCTAGGGAATCTTTAAGGACAAACACTGGGAAGCCCTTTGGTGTGAGGAAAGCAAATTGAAGGGAGAAGGACTTCGTGTAACATTATTGTGGTCTACAGAATTAAAGAGAATATCTGTTTGAGGTAGAGAGTTGCACATGAAAACCTGGAGTAACTTTGGAAGAGATTTTTGTCTTCTGGACTGGATTTTCTCAACAATGGTGTCATGTCAAGAAGCTGCATCATGTGAATAACCACTTGCTAAGTCATCTATTCAAAGATGACTTTACTTAGTTTAGTATCTTTTCTGTGTATTTCACCTCATAAAGTTTTACTTATGTTTTTGTGGCATATCTTCGATGGACCCCTTAGAAACAGAGCCTGTCCAAGAGTTGAGTCCACTTGGTTCATAGAGGGAGTGAGCTTCAGAAAAAACCTGCCTAGAAGGGAGTGAAGGAGTAAGGAAGGAGAAAGAGGCAAGTGAAGATGTGGTTGCAGGTCAAGTCCAGCCTTGGTCTGAGGCCTGGGGGGGCAGTATTAGACTGCCTAGACTCCTAGACTGCACTAGGGAGTAGATCTGTGTACCATAATCACTCAGTAATGGGAGAGCTAAAGACAGAATTATCCAAGACACTTAGTAAAGGGATGATAATAGTGTGTGCTCAGCTGTGTCTGACTCTTTGCAACCCCAGGGACGTATAGCCCACCAGGCTCCTCTCTCAATGGATTTTCCAGGCAAGAATACTGGAGTGGGTTGCCATTTCCTTCTCCAGCGGATCTTTCTGATCCAGGGATTGAACTCAAGTCTCCTGCATTGCAGGCAGATTCTTTACCTCTAGCACCACCTGGTAAAGACGATAAGGCAGACTTTGTTCATGGAAGATTACCACAATGGGGTTTTGTAGTAGGGAAAAGAGATAGGACTCAATTCTGACTCCACCAAGGACAAGTGGAAAATTATAACCCAAGGAGCAGGGTCTGTGAGTGAAAACTTACTAAGGAATGAGTTTTATTTATTTATTTTTTTGATAGATGTACTCAACACAATTCTTGCTGAAGGCAGGCCAGGCTGATAAGATAATATCAAGGGTAGAGGATGAGAAATGTCATCAGATAGGGGGGTGGTCAGTTACCAAGGTTGGGGGATTCTCACCAAACAGATCAGGCTGGATTCTTGCTCCTACAGCCAGACTGGGAGGCCCAGAGTCCAGCTAGCAGAGCAGAAAAGCCTGAGGAAACCTCACTCAAGGAACAAAATGTTGTCAGATGGTTCATATCCCTTCTGGGTGAGCTGGCTTCCACCAATTTGGGGAAGTTTTCTGAAGGAGGGCAACATCTCTGAGCCGTTAGCATTCACAGCAGCAAGGGGATGGGTAGAAGCAGAGGTTGGTATAGGTGATCTGGTGCTCTTCAGCACACAGGATTTGCATTTATAAGAGCTGGCGCAGAGTTGGATCTGTGCAAGGCAGATGAAGTTGGCATCTATACTGGGCAACTTAAAGAAGTATAGTTTTTTCTTGTCAGTCAGACCACATGACATCTGGACTCCCTAGCAGGGATCTTCAAGGGTTGTGCCAAGGTCTCTAGCCTCTTTTAAGGACACTGTATTCCTCATATTCGGTCTTTATCATATACCACTCTTCTCTGATTCCCTAAACCCACCACCCCTTCTCTCATCCATACCCTACTCTCTTCTTCCTCATTGGTACCTTCATTTGACTGTTTCCTTCCATGCTTCTTGGGCTTCCCTTGTGGCTCAGCTGGTAAAGAATCCACCTGCAATGCGGAATATCTGGGTTTGATCCCTGGGTTGGGAAGACCCCCTGGAGAAGGGAAAGGCTACCCACTCCAGTATTCTGGCCTGGAGAATTCCATGGACTATACAGTCCATGGGGTCGCAAAGAGTTGGACACGACTGAGCGACTTTCACTATCATCATGCTTCTTGCCATAACTTAGACATCACTCCCTCCTGGAGGCTTTTCTTAGCACCCAGACTTAGACCTCCCCTTCCAGCCACCTAAGTCACCTAGTAGTGCCTTTTATAGTATTTTCTAGAATACATTTTTTTAAATTGGGGTCTAATTGCTTAACAATTTTGTATTGGTTTTCTGCTGTACAACAACACAAATCATCCATAAGTGTGTGTGTGTATATATACACTCCCCGCTCTTGAGCCTCCCTCTCACCCCCTGACCCATCTCCTCCCTCTAGGTCATCACAGAACACTGGGCTGGGCTCCCTATGTTATATAAAAGTTTCCCATTAATTCTCTATTTTACACATGGTAGTGTATATATGTCAATGCTACTGTTTCAATTCATCCCACTCTCCCCTTCCCCTGCTATGTTCAGAAGACCACCCCCATGTCTGCATCTCTATTTCTGCCCTGTAAATAGGTTCAGCAGTACCATTATTCTAGATTGTATATATATATACATTAGCATACGGCATTTTTTTTCTCTTTCTGACTTATTTCACTCTGTGTAACAGGCTCTATGTTTATTCACCCCATTAGAACTGACTCAAATTCATTCCTTTTTATGGCTGAGAAATATTTCATTGTATACATGTACCACACCTTCTTTATACATTCATCAGTTGATAGACATCTAGGTTTCTTCCATGTCCTGGCGATTGTAAATGCTGCTGCAATGAATGTTGGGGTACATGTGTCTTTTTCGATTATGGTTTTCTCAAGGTTTATGCTCTGTAATGGGATTGCTGAATCATATGATAGTTTTATTCATAGTTTTTAAAGCAATCTCCATACCATCCTGCATAGTGGCTGTATCAATTTACATTCCCAGAATGCATTTTAATTTCTGGTTGACTTCCTTATCTATGCATCCTTATAGACTATACTGTCTGTGAGGGCAGACAATAAAATTATACTTATTATTATATTCTAGCACGTGGAAAATAATAAGTACATGCATTATGAATGTATGTGTGAATATGCTGTACAGAATAAATATAAGAATATCTAAACTTTTCAATTTTAGGAGAATGAAAGTGTTATCTTTCTGTTCATATGTACAATATTACAAAACATAGATTAACCCACACATCTAAAAGAATACCTTCTAGGTCAAATGTAAGTTTTGACAGGATTAAGAAAGAGCTAGACAATGAATCCTGACGATTAGACTGCAAATTTAGGGAAACGGTGTATCTCCCGCACAACAGTAAATCTATTTTTCTAATGTATATGGCTACTGTCATGCCTAATAACATGCACATTTGTATAAGAGCAAATCTGCCATCAAGGTGGTGTTTGTGCATTTTACAAAAGGAAATTAAAAGTCCACACTATCACTGGGGAGGGATATAACTGAGGCCCACATAGTCTTTACCTTCAAAGAGAAGCGATTCAAGATAAGGCTGGGAACTGCTTGGTTAGAGCAAAATGACTCCATCAGGATGGGTCTGGATATGAGTACTGGTGCTATGTGATGAAGGGCATGAGCTTTAGAGTCAGAAAGGCTTTTGTTTTGGTGCCAGCTCTGATGCCAGGGTGATCTTACATGACACCATCACCATCCTCATTCTACAGGTTCATCATCTGTTAACATCTGTTCTGTTCTGGGAGGTCAGTGAGGTCCTGCCTGCGATATGCTGAGCACCATGCTTAATGCACAGTCAGCTCAACAGCTTTTGCTAGTTCACCAGAACACACTATGGTGGGGAAGCAGGGGTGGGGTGTCATTGCTTAACCTGATGAATGTGAGATTCCTGGCCAGCTGCATGAGGGAAGGTGTTCTTAGGTAGAATGGTTAGGGGAGAACAACGGACCACAGAATCCAGCCATCGTTCCATTGTGCTTAGTTCAGACCTGCATACAGTGTAAGAGTGTAATAACCAATGCCACCTTTGTTGCACATTTTCTACGTGTCAGGCACTTGAATTTACACCATCTCTTGTTTTTACATTATGTGAAAAACATATACTATCATTTCAATTTTACAAACACAAGAAATAGACTAAGAGACAGCATATTTGCCCAAGTTACTATAACCGTGAAATGACAGAGCCAGGATTGGACCCAGATTTATTTAGCTGAAGACAAATGTTAAGGTTAATTTTAGAAAAAAAGTATATTTGAGGGAAAAATGAAACCCAGGATCCCGGCAGTGCATTTTCTTTTCCTCCTGCTGGGTTAGCAAGCCATTAACCAGCTCTCCAAACAAGTGCTTGACCTCCGTGACATAAAGATGGAATAGAGGCTGATTAGAATGTAACTAAGAAGTAATTTTGTTATGGTTTCCCTTGACCCTGGTCTCCAAGGTGACTCAAACCCATATCTCATTCCAACTTCTCTAAATGCAGGGGAATGATATGCTTTGGGTTCCTTTTGATCTGTTCTCTTTTCTCTACCATTTACTCTGCACCATCCACCCATTTACTAGGCATACATTACCCTTACAACCATGTGCATGTGTGCTAAGTCACCTCAGTCTTGTCTGACTCTTTGTGATACCATGGACTGTAGCCTGCCAAGCTCCTTTTTCCATGGGGATTCTCCAAGAGTACTAGAGTGGGATGCTATGCCCTCCTCCAGAGGATCTTTCTGACCCAGGGATCGAACCCACGTCTCTTATGTCTCCTGCATTGGCAGGTGGATTCTTTACCACTAGTGCCACCTGGAATCCCCCTTACAACCACATGAATATGAAGTATTAGTCACTCAGTCATGTCCAACTCTTTTGCAACCCCTTGGACTGTAGCCTGCCAGGCTCCTCTGTCCATGGGATTGCCCAGGCAAGAACACTAGAGTAGGTTGCCATTTCCTTCCCCAGGGGATCTTCCTGACCCAGGGATCGAACCCAGGTCTCCTGCATTGCAGGCAGTTTCTTTATCATCTGAGCTACCATAGGTGTCTGTAAATTGGAAGCACCAATTTAAGAATATTTTTTCTGACTCTTCATTTAATGCATTTTGCAAATGATAAAGATGTTCTCTGCACAAGTCACTGCTGTAATGACTTCTTATTTGGGATATCAAAGTAGTAATCTTTAATGCTTAATAATCTTATATTCATTCCATTTTCCCCTTGATGTATATTGCTGTTTGACCACTCTTTGTGATGTGGAATGTCAGAAAATGAGGGTATTTGGCATTAATCATTTTCAGTAGGAATCTGTATTAGTTTTAAATTTTTCACCATATTATAAATTTTCTGATAAAACTCATATTGTAAAGTGTTCTGACATAATTGTCTTATAATCAGGACAGCTCTTACTACTTTTTTAGAGACCAACATAGCATCAAAAAATCATTGTGCTAGGGGGGATACTAATAATTATAAAATCTAGTTTCTGAAAGTGTGTTCCAGTGTTCAAGGTTCTCACTATCTCACCTTCTCCGTAAAACAGTGACATAATGTTTGCATGCTTAAGTGGGCTATGGAAATAGTGATTTAAGAGGAATTACAAAAGTTTCTTGTAAGTATCTGCTTGGCTAATCCACCTTGCCTCTCTAACAAGGAACACAGGGTTCAGGATTTCTCCAGTTCATTGTGTTAACCATCCCCTCATCCCACTGCACTCCCACCCATCGTTCATGGAGCATCTCCTGTGGCCTGTGTGCCTCAGAATACACCTATCTATTCAAATATTTGTCTGCAGATTAGGAAACTAAGCCCCAGGGAAGTTAATTATCACCCACTGTGAAACCGTGGGTGTTTCCACGTATTCTTTACTTTTGTTGTTGAAATCTATTCACCTGTTATTTTGGCCTGGTCATAGCAGTTAGACTATAGAGGGCTTACCCTGCAGGCGACAGAAACTTTGGTGAAATCAAGTAATACCCTGTAAGATCAAGGTAGAATTGTTTCTGAAAAAAGACATGCATTACAGAAACTAAATCAAAACAGGAGCTTTAAATTTCTAATTTTAAATGAATGATGGTTTTTGATAATGGGATTTGACCCAGCTTCTTAGTTCAGAAAAGTTTTTTTTTTCCCTAATAAAAGTATTTTTTAATCACTGAAAGAACTAGTGGGCTTTTGGTGTCCAGCATGAATCTGATTTTTGAGATAATTGAAATAGTTGAACATATTGAAATGTGCTAAGTGATATAATTGGGATTACTTTTTTTTTCATTTATTTTTATTAGTTGAAGGCTAATTACTTTACAATATTGTAGTGGTTTTTGCCATACATTGACATGAATAAGCCATGGATTTACATGTGTTCCCCATCCCGATCCCCGCTCCCGCTTCCCTCCCCATCCAATTCCTCTGGGTCTTCCCAGTGCACCAGCCCTGAACACTTGTCTCATGCTCCAACCTGGGCTGGTGATCTGTTTCACCCTTGATAGTATACTTGTTTCAATGCTATTCTCTCAGAACATCCCACCCTTGCCTTCTCCCACAGAGTCCCAAAGTCTGTTCTGTACATCTGTGTCTCTTTTTCTGTTTTGCATATAGGGTTATCGTTACCATCTTTTAAAATTCCATATATATGCATTAGTATACTGTATTGGTCCTTATCTTTCTGACTTACTTCACTCTGTATAATGGGGTCCAGTTTCATCCATCTCACTAAAACTGATTCAAATGAATTCTTTTTAATTACTGAGTAATATTCCATGGTGTATATGTACCATAGCTTCCTTATCCATTCATCTGCTGATGGGCATCTACATTGCTTCCATGTCCTGGCAATTATAAACAGTGCTGCAATGAACATTGGGGTGCACGTGTCTCTTTCAGATCTAGTTTCCTTGGTGTATATGCCCAGGAGTGGGATTGCTGGGTCATATGGCAGTTCTATTTCCAGTTTTTTAAGGAATCTCCACACTGTTCTCCATAGTGGCTGTACTAGTTTGCATTCCCACCAGCAGTGTAAGAGGCTTCCCTTTTCTCCACATCCTCTCCAGCATTTATTGCTTGTAGACTTTTGGATAGCAGCCATCCTGACTGGCGTGTAATGGTACCTCATTGTGGTTTTGATTTGCATTTCTCTGATAATGAGTGATGTTGAGCATCTTTTCATGTGTGTGTTAGCCATCTGTGTGTCTTCTTTGGAGAAATGTCTGTTTAGATCTTTGGCCCATTTTTTGATTGGGTCATTTATTTTTCTGGAATTGAGCTGGAGGAGTTGCTTGTATATTTTTGAGATTAATCCTTTGTCTGTTGCTTCGTTTGCTATTACTGTCTCCCATTCTGAGGGCTGTCTTTTCACCTTGCTTATAGTTTCCTTTGTTGTGCAAAAGCTTTTAAGTTTCATTAGGTCACGTTTGTTTATTTTTGCTTTCATTTCCACTATTTTGGGAGGTGGGTCATAGAGGCTCCTGCTGTGATTTATGTCGGAGAGTGTTTTGCCTATGTTCTCCTCTAGGAGTTTTATAGTTTCTGGTCTTACATTTAGATCTTTAATCCATTTTGAGTTTATTTTTGTGTATGGTGTTAGAAAGTGTTCTAGTTTCATTCTTTTACAAGTGGTTGACCAGTTTTCCCAGCACCACTTGTTAAAGAGGTTGTCATTTTTCCATTGTATATCCTTGCCTCCTTTGTCGAAGATAAGGTGTCCATAGGTTCGTGGATTTATCTCTGGGCTTTCTATTCTGTTCCATTGATCTATATTTCTGTCTTTGTGCCAGTACCATACTGTCTTGATGACTGTGGCTTTGTAGTATAGTCTGAAGTCAGGCAGGTTGATTCCTCCAGTTTCATTCTTCTTTCTCAAGGTGGCTTTGGCTATTCGAGGTTTTTTGTATTTCCATGCAAATTGTGAAATTATTTGTTCTAGTTCTGTGAAGAATACCGTTGGTAGCTTGATAGGGATTGCACTGAATCTATAGATTGCTTTGGGTAGTATACTCATTTTCACAATATTGATTCTTCCAATCCATGAACACGGTATATTTCTCCATCTATTTGTGTCCTCTTTGATTTCTTTGATTACTTTATGAAAAAAAGCAATTCACATTTCCAGACTGTGTTAATGTAACACTGATTCTTGTAAGTTTTCATTTGTCAATGGAGAATCAAGTGATTTCTACTTCCTAGTTTATTTTGAAATAGAATGGATTACACTATTAACAGCATGTAACCAGTTTTGGTAAAGTACTTGTTTTGGTGTAGTATAATGAGGCAATATAGGAGAGAAGGGTAAGATTAAATTGAGACACTAATTAACAGTTGTCTTTTTTATTATGTAATCAGGTAGGAGGAATAGCTGGCAGTTTTGGGTACTTTAGCACCTGATTATGAAACAACAGTGAAGGCATTTCACTTTTGGCTTTGGTGATAATTACGAAAAGTCTGTAGCTGTTTTTTTTTTTGTTGTTGTTGTTGTTTTAATCTCTGCAAATCTTCCTCCCCTACTCAATCTCCATTATTTTTTCCCTTTCTTCTTAGCTTCCTTTAAGTGTAGCTTGTTAAATTCTACTTGGGTAGATGCTAAGGAGTAGAAGAAAATGTTGTTATCATTCTTCTCTTTATTTAGCCTTCTAATCAAATCATTGGTCATAATGATATTTTATATCTGTACTGAATTTTGTGATTTATAGCACTTACACAAGCATCTTTATTTAATTCTTGCAAAAGTGCATCAAGCAGCCAGAGTAGATGTTGCTAATTGTCCTTATAGATGATGAAAATGTGGATTAGGGAGATCAAACAATTTTTCCAGTTCATAGCTAAAGAGCAACAGACTGGAGTCAAAGCCAGGTATGCTTTTTACTTTAATAAAATTTTTCTTCACTGCAAAATGAATTAATATGTATTATAAGGCAAATATACATGTGAAGAAGAATATAAGAAAAAAATTACCTATTTCTCCCACATCAAGAAATAGTTATTATTATATTTCAGTATTTGTCTGTTCAGTTTTTAAAATACATGGGTTTTTAAGAAGTAATTTTGGTCAAATTGCATATATGCCTACATTCAAATGTTCTTCTGATACCTGGAGTAACAGGCAAGTTTTGCCTTGGAGTACAAAATGAAGCAGGGCAAAGGCTAGTGGAGTTTTGCAAAAAGAATTCACTGGTCATAGCAAACACCCTCTTACAACAACACAAAAGACGACTCTACACATGAACATCACCAGATGGTCAATACCGAAATCAGATTGATTATATGCTTTGCAGTCAAAGATGGGGAAACTCTATACAGTCAGCAAAAACATGACTGGGCTCAGATCAGACCATGAACTCCTTATTTCAAAATTCAGACTTATATTGAAGAATGTAGGGAAAACCACTAGACCGTTCAGGTATGACCAAAATCAAATCCCTTACGATTATATAGTAGAAATGACAAATAGATTCAAGTGATTAGATCTGATAGACAGTGTGCCTGAAGAACTATGGATGGAGGTTCATAACATTGTATAGGAGATAGTGATCAAAACCATCCCCAAGAAAAAGGAAGGCAAAAAAGGTAAAATGGTTGTCTGAGGAGGCCTTACAAATAGCTGAAAAAAGAAGAGAAGCAAAAGTCAAAAGAGAAAAGGAAAGATATACCCATCTGAATGCAGAATTCCAAAGAATAGCAGGAGAGATAAGAAAGCCTTCCTCAGCGATCAATGCAAAGAAATAGAGAAAAACAATGGAATGGGAAAGACTAGAGATCTCTTCAAGAGAATTAGAGATACCAAGGGAACATTTCATGCAAAGATGGGCACATAAAGGACAGAAATGATATGGACCTAATAGAAGCAGAAGATATTAAGAAGAGGTGCCAAGAGTACACAAAACTATACAAAAAAGATCTTCATGACCGAAGTAACCACAACAATGTGATCACTCACCTAGAGTCAGACATCTTGGAGTACAAAATCAAGTGGGCCTTAGAAAGCATCACTACAAACAAAGCTAGTGGAGGTGAAGGAATTTCAGCTGAGCTATTTCAAATCCTAACAGATGATGTTGTTAAAATGCTGCACTCAATATGCCAGCAAATTTGGAAAACTTAGCAGTGGCCATAATCCTGGAAAAGGTCAGTTTTCATTCTAATCCCCAAAAAAGGCAATGCCAAAGAACATTCAAACTACCTCACAATTGTGCTCATTTCACATGCTAGCAAATAATGCTCAAAATTCTCCAAGCTAGGATTCAAAAGTACATGAACCTAAAACTTCCAGATGTTCAAGCTAGATTTAGAAAAGGCAGAGAAACCAGAGATCAAATTTCCAGCATCCATTTGATCATAGAAAAAGCTAGAGAATTCCAGAAGAACATCTACTTCTGCTTCGCGGACTATGCTAAAGCCTTTGTGTGATGACAACACATTGTGGAAAATTCTTAAAGAGATGGGAATACCAGACCACCTTACCTGCCTCCTGAGAAACCTGTATGGAAGTCAAGAAGCAACAGTTAGAGCAGGACATGGGACAATGAACTGGTTCAAAATTGGCAAAGGAGTATGTCAAGGCTATATATTGTAACCTGGTTTATTTAACTTATATGCAGAGCCAGTTCAGTTCAATCGCTCAGTTGTGTCCACCTCTTTTGCAACCCCGTGGACAGCAGCACTATATGCAGAATACATCATGCGAAATGCTGAACTGGATGAAGCACAAGCTGGAATCACGAATACCAGGAGAAATATCAACAACCTCAGCTATGCAGATGACACCACACTAATGACAGAGAGTGAGGAGGACCTAAAGAGCCTATTGATGAAGGTGAAAGAGGACAGTGAAATCTGGCTTAAAACTCAGAATTCAAAAATGAAAATCGTGGCAAGTGGTTCCATCACTTCATGGCAAACTGTGGGGAAACAATGGTAACAGTGACAGACCTTATTGTCTTGAGCTCCAAAATCACTGCAGATGGTTACTGCAGCCATGAAATTAAAAGACACTTGCCCCTTGGAAGAAAAGCTATGACCAACCTAGACAGCATATTAAAAAGGAGAGACAATGCCTACAAAGGTTCATATAGTAAAAGTTATGGTTTTTCCAGGAGTTATGTATGGATGTGAGAGCTGGACCATAAAGGAGACTGACAGCTGAAGAACTGATGCTTTTGAACTGTGGTGTTGGAGAAGACTCTTGAGAGTCCTTTGAACTGCTAGGAGATCCACAGTCCATCCTAAAGGAAATCAGTCCTGAATATTCATTGGAAGGACTGATGCTTGAGCTGAAGCTCCAATAATTTGGCCACCTGATGTGAAGAACTGACTAATTGGAAAAGAGTCTGATGCTGGGGAAGATTGCAGGCAGGAGGAGAAGGGGATGACAGAGGATGAGATGGTTGAATGGCATCACTGACTCAATGCATGAGTTTGAGTAAGCTCTGAGAGATGGTGAAAGATAGGGAGGCCTGGCATTCTGAAGTTCATGGGGTCACAAAGAGTTAGACATGATTGAGTGACTGAACAGCAGCAAGTTTTTTTCTAGTTGACCTTTTTATATACATATTTTAAATGTTATTATAAAATATTTTTACTTGACCCTTTTCAAAATACAAAAATTAAACTTACTAATTTTAACAAGTTAATCTACCTAAGAATCAATCATCTCCCACTCCTGACACTTCTAGGAGCCTAATTGGTTATAGCTTGATACCCTTATATATCAGCATATGTAAACTATTTATTTCTAATTATATATATGTATAATAAGATTATAAATCTATATATATAAACATAATGTGTCTTACAATATATAAATGAAATCTTAATGTACATATCATATATGTAATATATGGGATTGTTTCTCATGTAATATTTTTTCTTAGAGTTGCTGTCTCTGACCCCTTCTTTTATCATCTTTCCTCACTGCAAAAATATCAATATGGGATTCATGTATAGTAACAAAATTTGTTAAAGACATGAATGTTCAAAAGTAGAGAAATGTAAAAACAAATTATGATACCTTCAACATGTCAAACAAGTTTTATAGCTTTTTTTAAAAATTGGACAGATAATTGCTTTAAAATGTGTTGTTTTCTGCCATGCAATAATGTGAATCAGTCATAATTATATATATAAATATGTATATCCCTTCTCTCTTGTACCTCCCTCTCTTCTCCCATCCCACCACCAAAGGTCGTCACAGAGCACCAGGCTGGTCTCCCTGTGTTACACAGCAGCTTCCCACCAGTTACCTATTTTATACATGATAATGTACACATGTCAATGATACTTTCTCAATTTGTCCTACCCTCTCCTTCCCCCACAGTATCCACAAGTCGCTTGCCATGTCTGTGTCTTGGGGAGGGATTGGAGTTTTAAAGCTTTCAAAGGTGTTTATGATGAGTATGCTCTACTACTAGGCAACACTTATAAAGTATGTAAAACATTCATCAGAATAAATTGGAAAAGAAATACACCAGAATATTGATGGCACTTTTCTCTAGGTGGCATTTTCAAATCCAATGCAAAATTTCTATTATTTTAAATAACCCAAATGATTAATAATAAAGAGATGCATTGTGGGGTAGAGTGGGATTCTTATCTGCCTTTTTGCCCTTGATCTTTTCCTTGACTCTCCTGATCAGTGAAGTTTCTTGTCCTTTGAACAACCCTTTCCTGGTCAGTGGTGATAGTTCTGATGTGAATTATGAGCCAATTTACTTTTTCTCTTTTAGAATCCTCAAAGTTTACTCTTTCCATTTAGTGAGCTGTTTATCAACATGTTAAGATGACTACATTGTGGTAGATTGGTTTTCTAAACCCAGCTTTGATTAAAAGGACTCATAAAATATAAAAGAAAAGGTAAAGAACAAACTTTTGGACTCTGTGGGAGAAAGCGAGGGTGGGATGATGTGAGAGAATAGCATTGAAACGTGTATATTATCATATGTGAAGCAGAACACCAGTCCAGGTTCGATGCATGAGACAGAGTGCTCAGGGCTGGTGCACTGGGATGATCCTGAGGGATGGGATGGGGAGGGAGGCTGGAGGGGGGTTCAGGATGGGGGACACATGTACACCCATGGCTGATTCATGTCAATGTATGGCAAAAACTGCTACAATATTGTAATTAGCCTCCAATTAAAATAAATAAATTAAAAAAATTAAAAATAAAAAGAAATATCACCCTCTCTAATAGAAGTACATTTCTTTAAAAATGTTGATGTATTAAAAGTCATTTACTTTCTTCATATTCTAGGTTACCATATAATAGACACACTGATAATATTTAACTAGATTCTTATTAGTGAGTCGTTTGGTCAATTAGGAATATAGCTGTGGGGCATTGAATTAAGAAAAAACACATATAGAAAATCACTGAAATTTTTATACTTTCCTTAAAACCTTTGTGGTTGGTGGTAAATTGATAACACTTTGGGAGGGCTTTTAGGAGCTAGAGAAATATGAGGTAGCATAAGGGATCTTTTCCTCAAACCAGGACATATCTCTTAACAGTACAAAAATGAATGCCTGGTCCAGTTTATTTTTAAATTTTTCAGTTTCTCTATAATGCATAAGAGTATATTGAAAGCATTTTGTATCTCTTTTTTTTTTTTTTTTGTGAGATGTGCATCTTCTTGACCACAATTTGTCACCAAGGCAACCAAACCTTTGCTTAATGTCCTGTACTTTAGTAAAATAAAATGCATGTCACTTTAAATGCAGTTTTTTGAAAAGTAGAAGTGGTTTGACATTTTACTTTTAATGAAAACGAAACTGTTTATTATTCTATTTCCCACTAAATCACATCTTTCTAAGTATTGAGAGGAATCCTTCTCAGAAAGATGATTGTTTCAGGTCCAAGGAGCCATTCTTTTGCCTCCAAATCTTGACACATGAACAATTATTTTCAGATTTTGCTTTTGGTCTCCATCCATCTATGTGATTTGAACTTCTTTAATCCTACTGGAAACATAAGTGAGTTTAAATAAAATATTCAAGATGAATAGAAAAGTGAAGCTATCAAAAAGAAAAAAAAAAGATCCTGTAGAGACAATCAGATGGACGATTCAGGCTGAGTACAAAGTTTTGATTCTTCCCAGTGGTTTCAGTGTCCCTCTGGATTATCAAAATCAATATTGATGTTTGCTTCAGATTTGAAGACCGTGTTAGATATGTGTAATTTCTCAACATTCAACTTCTCCATGGTTCCATTACCTGCTTTTTTTTTTTTTTAGGTAAAGTATTTGATTTGTTGCCTCTTTTTGTCCATGGAGGACATTTGTGATGGAGAATAACTCTTCTGACTTATTAAAAGCCTCCAGTATGACTACTTTCATTTCAGACCAAGCTAGTTTGTTCTGTTTTTAACTACCAACAGTACAGTGTGTTTTCTGATCGGTTCTTTCATTCAAAGGAATCTCTAGGTCTAGGAAAATGAGGAAGAAAGAAGTCGGGTCAGTCAGTCAGTCAGTTCTGTCGCTATTATTTCCAGTTCTGTGAGCCCATGGACTGCAGCACACCAGGCCTCCCTGTCTATCACCGGCTCTCGCAGTTTACTCAAACTCATGTCCATTGAGTCAAAAGTTGGGGGCAGAGATTGACTATCTTCTGTGGATCTAAAGCAGAGAATCAAGCACACAGACTTCCTTATTAATTTCTTGAAAGGAAGTGAACAACTCAGTCAGGAAGCATGAGTATAAGAACTCTGTAAGACTGTTATTTGTTAGTTCCTGTTATCTCAAACTGAGTGACATTTAAGAGCTTAAAGACATAGGATGGATGAGCTGGTCTCCAGAACCTGCGAGGATGGGGGAGATTTGGGGAAGAATGGTAAAGGGGAAAAATCATCCAACTTCTCAGCAGTTTAAGGGAGATGGAAACAATTTTCCAAAAACTGGATGAGTGAATGGCAGCATTGAAGGAGAGCTCTTTGGATTCCTGAAGTATGTACTGTGAAAGAAAGGATGACGATGGAGATGAACCTGAGCTTTGGATGGGCCAGCACTGACAATGGCAATGCCTGAATGATCTTGGCATTCAACCTCCTTTAGTCCACTTTCCTGGGTTGATCTTGGCTTTCTCAAATGCTTCCCTTCCAGGATAAATGTGCCAAGATTTTCCTACTTGCTCCTTTGACTTCATGGGATGTTGGGATGGAGAGATGGAAGTCACAGTCCTTTATATATGAGGCAGGATGCAGAGGTCACAGGGGTGACCCCTGTGAGCTTTAGTTTTTTTTTTTTTAATATATGAGGAGTAAATAATAGTATCTGTCTGGGAGGGTATGTCAGCAATCAAATTTGATAATTGCTGGCCCTACTTTGATGGTTGCTTACCTTTTTATTTACATTTCTTATTTTCTTATTTGGTTTGTGATGTTCTTAAATATGAAGATCATATCTTAAACTTTTTTATATCTCGGGTGCCTCATACTAAGTATTCTGGACTCTGGGACTCAGTAAATGGCTTTTTATGAACACAGTATGCCCTTGGCTGAAAACAGTAAAAACTTATGGAGCACCTGTTATATGCTAGAACTTCTCTATATTAGCCAAGTAATTGCATTAAGATGCTGAAGACAATTGATTATCACCCTTTATAGTTGAGGAAACTGAGGCCCAGAGCTGAGGTAACTTGACCAAATGGTCCAGGTGGTGGTGGGCTCCAAAAACCACTTACTATGATCTACTGAGAATGACCTGACATCCCTCACTGATTTCCTAAGTCAGGGAAAGAAGAGGAAATATCAGTGCCTGTACAACATGGGCAAGTGGCCACCACTGCTTCTGAGACTGTGATTTTCATGCACATTTCATGCCCAACAGCAGAGCATGTTCTTCTTTTTCTAGGAAAGCACTAGAAATCATCTGACAGTACAGATTCAGGAGCAAGAAGGGTAGATCTGTCGCTGCTGTTCTAGCAGTTAACTCTTACTTTTTTTTTTCTTCACTGAGCAGTTTCCGCAGAGAAACTGTCTTGCTCTGCACACCTCAACAGTAAGAACAAGAACAATCACAGCAGTATCACACTCAGATTAAAAATCTAGATCAATTCTTATGCTATCATTGTTCAACTCATGAATTTTCAGTTGGAGGGAGCTGGCGGTCATCATGATCATGAACATGTTATTTATTTTCAGTGGTGTCTTTTTCCTCAGAAGAACTTTAGGCTGATGGGTGGAACGTGAACTGTAGGGAGGGACGTGTCTGCATTCAAGCCTAGTTGCACCATGGATTAGCCTCATGAATTTGCTCAAGTCCCTTACTTCACTGAGCCTCAGGGGATGATAAGACATGACTTTCAGGGCTCTTATGAATATGATGTTTTGAATTTCAAATAGGTTATATCGACAGTGAGAATTACTCAGTTGCCCAAAAGTGATCTTTGCTTGCCTTACCTATATGGCTGTTCGTGGTGACTCGGACTCACAGAACCATTGCGCAATTACATATTTCCTTTTGCCTTCACAAATCTGAGCATAAGTTTCTTCCAGGGTTCTTAGAAAATGCAAATGCAACAATAGTTCCTTGTTTGGGGCACTGAAACACAACACTTCAACTCCAGCTGCTCTAAGAAATCTGTGCATGTCCTATTCCACAAATTATCACAGTTTTCTTCTATGTTGCAGAATGGAAAAATATGATTATGTTGATTCAGTGCCTTAATAAGAAATTGGGTTCTAATGAGAATTGTGAATTGAAGCATACTCTGTAGTATCCAGCATGCTAGTGTAAATGTTAGCAGATCAATGAAGTTATAGCAATATTTTCTTTTCGCGGTATTAATGAGTTCCATACAGGTAGTGTGCAAGATGTGTATTTACAAGTGATCAACCATTCTTGTTTTCTGGGATATAGGACTGTTGGTGCTAAAACTAGGATAATCCATGACAAATGAAGACAAGTCAGTCACCTTACATATAAGGCTGAGAGGGATCTGTGTTAATATCAGTTACATGAATTTATCTTCTGATATATTCATTAACATGTCAAACAGCCACTTTTGCTTCATTGCTCCTAAATAAAGTGACTGTGAATTTTATTTTTAACTTAAATTTCTAGGTTTTGAAGCTTCTATTAAGGTAGGTATAAGATGCTATTAGTTTTTTATCAAAATTAGCTAGAAAAAAATTGTAGGTTTCAGTGGTTTGTGACCTAACCAGAAGATAATTTTAAGATTTTATAATTGGTTTCCATCCCAAATCCGTCTGTATCCTGAAAATGGCCATTGATGTCTGGGCTCATAATATTATATTACATCATATTATATATTATTGTACAATTTACAGCAGGAGTCCACTTTTTGCCAGGCTTTGAGCCATACGTAGATTCTAGAAAGATTTTGGGAAAACTCATTTAAAAAAGAAAAAAAACAGGGGAAATACCCTCCAGAAAACTTTCACTACTTGTCAAGAATAAGAGAAAACAGAAAATCTCAAAAAGAGCAAAAGTAATTTTTTTTTTCAGTGTAGAGTAGGTGATCCAATTCTCGCGAGTGTGCGTGTGTGTGTGTGTGATAACGTGTCTGACTCTTTGTGACCCTATAGGCTAGTCCCCTAGGCTCCTCTGTAATAAAAATGCACAAAGACTCAAAGATTGAGAGTTTGAAATTGAAATGAGTTTTTGTTCTTTTGGAGTGGGACTTTGATGCCTTTAAGGTGTCTCTCCTGCTCCCTATCTGTTTAGTTCCAATTTAACCTTCATTAGGGTTAAATTTAACCTTCATTAGGGGCTCAGTGGTAAATTTAACCTTCTCTGGTGGCTCAGTGGTAAAGAATCTGCCTGCCAATACGGGAAAAGCAGGTTCAATTCCTGAGTCAGGAAGATCCCTTAGAGAAGGATTTGTCAACCAGCTCCAGTGTTCTTGCCTGGGAAGTCTCACGGACAGAGGAGCCTGGTAGGCTATAGTCCATGGGGTCACAAGAGTTGGAAACAGCTTAATGACTAAACAACAACAACTACCTTCAATTATAATACCACTTCTCTCTTTTGCTTACCAAAACTGGTTCTCAGAAACAACACAAAATTAATTCACACTGCTATGTAATAATGTAGAGTTTAAATCATTAGCTATCCTCCAGAAATTCCATTTTAACATGAGTGAGAATTGTAGTTTAAGAAACAGACCACTAAAGGTAGAATTCCAGATACTAGGAATTCCGGACAGTGGGAGGACATCAGTGACCCTTGCTGTTACCTCTGAAATCATAGCATGGAATAATCATTTTCCTGAGGAAAAATCTAAGTGGTGTTGCCCGGTCATGAAGAAAGGTCCACGTCTGAGCCCAGGTGTAACTTGAATTACTTATCAATTACTTATTAACTTTTTTTCTTCAGCAGTGATCATCTCAAAGTACATAAAGTGCATTGCCACGTTTGAATGCCTAGAGACCAGATTAATTTTTACGTTCTTTTCATTTTCCCAAATTGACTAAAATCAGAACGCTATGGCTGAAATAAGAAGCCATCATTGATACAACAAGAGCTGATGGTACCTGGGGTTGTGCCGGTGACTAGCTTTAATTTAATTGAAATAGTTTTTGTTCTTTTGCAGTGGGTCTTTGATGCCTTTAATGTGCCTCTTCTGCTCCCTATGAATTTAGTTATAATTTAACAACCCCTGCTGCTGCTGCTGCTGCTGCTGCTAAGTCGCTTCAGTCGTGTCCGACTCTATGCGACCCCATAGATCGCAGCCCACCAGGCTCCCCCATCCCTGGGATTCTCCAGGCAAGAACACTGGAGTGGGTTGCCATTTCCTTCTCCAATGCATGAAAGGAAAAGTGAAAGTGAAGTCGCTCAGTTGTGTATGACTCTTAGTGACCCCATGGACTGCAGCCTACCGGGCTCCTCCATCTGTCACCTAACCTCCGTCATTGGGGCTTCCCTGGTGGCTTAGAGGGTAAAGCGTCCGCCTGCAATGCGGGAGACCTGGGTTCAATCCCTGAGTCGGGAAGTTCCCCTGGAGAAGGAAATGGCAACGCACTCCAGTACCCTTGCCTGGAAAATCCCATGGATGGAGGAGCCTGGGAGGCTGCAGTCCATGGGGTCGCTAAGAGTCGGACACGACTGAGCGACTTCACTTTCACTTTCACTAGCCTTCATTATGGGGTTTCCCTGGTCACTCAGACAGTAAAGAATCTGCCTGCAATTCAGGAGACCTAGGTTCTGTCCTTGGATTGGAAGATCTCCTGGAGAAGGGAGTGGCTACCCACTCCAGTCTTCTTGCCTGCAGAATTCCATGGACAAAGGAGCCTGGCTCACTGAGCTACAGTCTATGAGGTCAGGTAGTTGAATATTACTGAGAGACTAACACTTTCACTTTCTTTTTCAACCTTCATTATAATACAGCTTCTATACCTCTTACCAAAACTAGTTCTCAGAAACAACAACTCAATTGCATAAACTCCTTGCAGCCATGTGACAGCTCTTAATTCTTCCTTGTTGAGGACAACACACCTGTTATTTGGTTAGGCATTGTTGGCTCTTCAGCCCCCAAAAGGTATAATTAGTGATCAGTCCAAGCCAGTCTTGGCAGTTCTATTCCATTTTGCTCCTGATTGGTTTAAGGGTGGATATGACCCAGTTCTGGTTAACGGGATGTAAAGAAAGCTCCCTGGAACACATTTTCTCCTATGTGAAAAAGAAGCAGAGCCTTAGGGAAGGTTCTCGCCTTCCTTTCTTGAATGCTACTGGAGCAGTGTATGATGCTTCAGCTTCAGTAGACATCTTGACATCATGGTGATGCACCCAATGACAAAAATACAGTTCTCTTTTGATGGCGGGACAGACAGCAACTTAATTTGGTTCAGCAACTCCTCAGCAGCAGCTGTGGAGTTGCTGAACCAAATTAGAATTGCATGTCTCCCTTGTGACTCAGCTGGTAAAGAAACCACCTGCAATGCAGGAGACCTGGGTTCAATCCCTGGGTTGGGAAGATCCCCTGGAGAAGGGAATGGCAACCCACTACAGTATTCTGGCCTGGAGAATTCCATGGACTGTATAGTCCATGGGGTTGCAAAGAGTCGGACAGGACTGAGCTACTTTCACTGCTTTCTTATTCTTTAAGGTAATCAAAGTCTTCATTTTCTAAAATTTAGCCAAATGTTCTGTAACTTGCAGCCAAAAGCTTCCCCAGGTGCTGCCATCTCATAATACTAAAATATTTTAATATGAACTGCAGGTATTTAAAAATATTATGTAAAATGTGAAAGTGCCTCTTTAAAGTGTATTATGGACTTCCCAGGTGGTGCTAGTGGTAGGGAACCCATCTGCCAGTGCAGAAGGTACAAGAAAGGAGGGTTCCATCCCTGGATTGGCTAGATCCCCTGGAGGAGGACACAGCAACCCACTTCAGTATTCTTGTCCAGAAAATCCCATGGACAGAGGAGCCTGGAGGGCTAGAGTCCATACGGTTACAGGAAGTTGACACGGCTGAAGCAAGTTAGCACATAAGAAAGTGTATTATGCTTATTTTTTTATAGTTTATATTAATATTTAAGGAAAATAATGCCACCTACATAATAACATAATTTGTTGATAAGTCCCTTGGTTTACTCTTCCAAGTTGCTACCCCTCTTTCCTGTGATTAAGACCTAGAACTGCCACTTACAAGACGATCCAGATAATTTGGTGTTTCCTATATTTCAGGTATATAATAGGCTGAATTGAGTAGTTTAGAATATACATAGCCCCATGGTGTCTTGTCTCATCAACATTAATATATCTGTTCACTCACTTCCTTCCACATAACACAGCAATTTAATAGCTGGCCTTTCATGTTTTCCCTGTTCATTTTTCCTGCAAACTTTAGTTCTGTCTTTTGTATATACTTCCTTGTTTTTCTTATTGCCAGATGTCTTTGCTATTCAGGATTTTAGCTTAATTTGATTTTCACCTTTCACCTGTTTTCACCTCCCATCATCTACTTCTGCTTCCTATTTGCAGCCATTCCTGATCTGGTCACCAAACCATCTATCTCTCTTCTTTACAACCCAGTGATTCAAATGGATCATGCCCTAATAACTGGGGTTCCAGTGTCATTTAGTATCATGAATGATTGCTGGAGATGTATTTTTTTTTTTAATTCAACTTTGCTGCTTTTTTTTTTTTTTTAACTATGCTGCTTCTTAAGTTTTACATTTTTATTGGAGTCTAGTTGCTGAACAATGTTGTGTTCGTTTCTGCTCAGAGCTAAGTTAATCAGCTACATGTACACACATATCCCTCCTTCTTGGATTCCCTTCCCAGTTAATGGTCACCACAGAGCCCTGAGTATAGTTCCCGTGCTGCACAGTAGGTTCTCACTAGTGGTTTTATGTGTGTTTGTGTTGGTCACTCAGTCACGTCTGACTCTTTGCAACCCCATGGGCTGTAGCCCACCAGGCTCCTCTGTCCATGGAGTTCTGCAGGCAAGAAAACTGGAGTGCGTTGCCATTCGGTTCTCTAGGGATGTACTGGATCCAGAGATGGAACCCAGGTCTTCTGCATTGCAGGCAGATTCTTTACTGCCTGAGCTACCAGGGGAGCCCTATCTATTTTATACATAGTATCAACAGTGTATATATGTCAATCCCGATCTCCCCATCCATCCCACACCCCTTTGTCCCCCTTTGGTGTCCATACATCTGTTCTCTATATCTGTGTCTCTATTTCTGCTTTACACATAGGTTCATATGTACCCACCCCTTTTTTTTCTGTTAGATTCCATGTATACTGACTATACTTTTAAAGCCTTTGTTTATCTGTCCATGAATATCTGACGAGTGACAGGAGGCACTGGTGAAAAGCACAAGTAGTAGAATGAAACTTCAGGAGATGTTTTCTTATGTATGTTTCCAAATGTTATATAACTTTGAATGAAAAGATCCATAGTCTCAAATAATATAGCACTTTGAACTGAACTGAGAATTCTGCCTGGTTATAGTCTAAATTTCTGAAATCTCAGCCATCATGTTCAAATTAGTGACTCCCGGTTGGCCTAATTGCTTAAAATCAATATTTTCTTAAGTATGTTTCCTGCCTAATTTTTGAGATGCCCCATGAAAGATCATTGTTGGAACTTTTACATTTCTTTACTTGTGAAAAAATATAGTTAAGTGATATGAAGTGCTGTTCTGAAGCTCCAAAGAGAATTAGCTAAAAGTTAAATCTTAATTGGGAAGTGAGAGTTGGGATAGGAATGGTGGCACAAAAAGAATATGACCCTGGGATATCTCTCTGCCCCTTTCTCGCATTGCACTCTGTGTTTATCTTTGCTCAGAACTCATCAGTTCTTAACTGAATGAATTGCTACAGTTACTTGTTAGGCTTAAGTAACCAACACAGAAACGTCATGGGAATCCACAGGAGCAAAAGGAACTACTAAAGAACAAGTGGAGAAATAGCATTAGATGGAACCATGTCATTTGAGAAAAGTTAAGCAAAATCTAGAAGCAAAGCCCAAGAGGATTTTCTAACACAATGATAATAAAAGATAATTATATTCACCTGATATATCTCAACAACTCAGTTGTATGTGTTTTTAAAAACCCTACACTTCTCACTATGTGAAAAGTATTGATATATCGTAGGAAAAATTTATTTTGCTAATAAACCATAGGAAATTGTAGCATAGTCCACATCTCTTAAAATCGACTGCTAGCAAATGACAATATAATGAGAAAAAAGATTAGTTTCTGAATTTCAAGACATAAATGTTTTCTACTCCATATTTTATTCCACGTTAGCAAGGAGTCACTTAAAAGATTCCCTCTCAAAGGAATCTTTGAGGCCTTTATTTTTCCCCCTATTGAATGGATGGGGAGAAAATTGGTCTCCAGTGACCAGACAGGTATGGTTTAACAATCTAGGTGAAACTAATTTAAACATTATTGCTATGACCATACTTCCCCCTCAGGAGAATAGTGAATTTGCATACTTGGGCAAGTGTTTTTGACTAATAAAATATAGACACTGATATAAACATGTAGAGGTCAGCAGACATCTTATGCAGCAACAGAGAAAGCTGTTTACAAGTTTTCTCTGAATCTATTTTGATTTAAGAACCTATGAAGTACAACGAACTATTATTTAACACTAAAATGAAATGAGCTATCAAGCCATGAAATGCACCTTAAATGTATGCTGCTAAGTCAAATAAGCCAGTCTGAAAAGGATACACACTAAATTATTCCAAACTCTGTGACATTCTGGAAAAGGGAAAACTAGGAAAGCAGTCAAAAGATCAGTGATTGACAGAGGTTTTGGAGGCATTGGGAATGTATAGGGAATTTTCGGGGAGGTAAAACATTCTACTTGATATTCTCATGTAGATACAAGTCATGTTTTTCAAAACCCATAGAATACGCAATATCAGAATGGATCCAAATGTAAACTATGTGTGTTGTGTGTTAGCCGCTCAGTTCTGTCTGACTCTTTGCAACCCCATGGACTATAGCCCACCAGGCTCCTCTGTTCATGGAATTCTCCAGGCTAGAATATTGGAGTGGTTAGCCATGCCCTTCTTTAGGAGATCTTCTCAATCCAGGAATCAAAACCAAGTCTCCTGTGTTGCAGGCAGATTCTTTACTGTCTGAGGCACCCTAATGTAAACTATGGACTTTAGTTAATAATAATGTATCAATATTGATATTGGCTCATCAGTTATAATAAGTGTACCACACTAATGCAAGATGTTAATAAGAGGGGGAAACTGTTTGAGTGCCAGGGGTATATGGGAACTCTCTGGACTTCCTGGGCACATTTCTATAAATCTAAGGCTACTCAAAAAGTGAAGTCTATTAACTAAAAATATTATAATAATATTTGTAATAAAATAAAAATATATGAAGAAGCTGAAATATTCAAATGCAAGGGTCAGGACAAAGTTCATTCCTATTAGCAATAAATCTCTTGATAGGATCAGCCTAAACCTTATCACTAATAATATATTTATAAGAAATATCTTGGCAGAAAATGAACAAAACGGGCCTCAAGGAGAATTATGGGGATGAATTAAGAAGTGAACATATTTTAGAGAGAAAATATACAGAAGTAAGGGCTTCCCAGGTGGCACAGTGATAAACAACCAACCTGCCAATGCAGGAGACACAAGAGACATGGGTTTGATCCCTGGGTTGGAAAGATACCCTGGAGCAGTAAATGGCTACCCACTCCAGTATTCTTGCCTGGAAAATTCCATGGACAGAGGAGTCTGGCGGGCTACAGTCCATGAGGTCAGACCGAGAGGCTGAGCGCACACACACACACACACACACACACACAGAAGTAAATCCTTCCAAAGTTTTGCATTCGAGAAATTTTAAGGAATGCTTCTTTGCATTTGAATGACAGTATGTACATTGTTTAATTATAAAGACAAAGTTTAGAAGGAACCACGAGGAAAAGGCATAGTTAAACTATAGGAGGAGGATTAGTAAAGAACAATTTCGTTCTAAAAAAAAATGACCTCTTTCAGTATTGTCTTTTGATATCATTTATTAGTTTTCCCTGATTTAGAAGTTATTTATGCTCATAGTGGAAAAATTGGAAAATTTGGAGGAAAATATTATAGAAAGCATATATCTCATATGATCATTTCACACAAATATATTCAGTATCTACATTTTGGTTGGAGAAGGGCATGGCAACCCATTCCAGTATTCTTGACTGGGAAATCTCATGGACAGAGGAGGCTGGTGGGCTACAGTCCATAAAGTTTCAAAGAGTTGGACACGACTAAAGCAACTTGGCATGCCCGCATGCTACATTTTGGTATATGTCCTTTCAAACTTCTTTTTCACACTTTTATTTATTCATTATATTTCCTCCCTGTTTAGAAAAATGTTTGACTGTATTCATGATTGACTTCCCTAGAGCTACAGTAATAACTTATTGCAAACTTGATGGCTTCAAACAACAGAAATATCTTCTCTGGCAGTTCTGGGGGCGAGAAGCCTGGAATCCAGGTGTTGGCAGGCCTGTGCTTCCTGTGGAGCTCTAGAAAACAATCCTTCCTTGCCTCTTCCAGTTTCTGGTGGCCAATGCCCTTTCTTTTTTGCGGCTGCATCAGTTCAGTCTCTGCCTGCGTTTTCATGTGGCCTCCTCCTCCTCTTCCTGTGTGTCTCTTATAAGGACACTGGTCATTAATTAGGGCCACCTGGAAGTCTGGAGTAATCTCATCTAGAGATCTTAAACTTACTTACATCTGCAAAGATCCTTTTTCCAAGTAAAGTCATATTCACAGGTTCTGGAGATTAGGATATGAGCATATATTTGGGGGCAGGGAGAGACTGCTATTTAACATACTGCACCAGCTTTGATTTTAGTTTGATTTTCCTTCTGTGTTAAAATTCTTGTGATAACGTATCTCATTGGTTCAAGATTGCCCACTATTTGCTTTTTTTTTTCATCTCTACAATTCACATGCATTTTACAAAGGATGAGATGGTTAGATAGCATCACCAACTCAATGAACATAAATTTGAGCAAACCTTGGGAGATAGTGGAGGATAGAGGAGCCTGGTATGCTGCAGTCCATGAAGTTGCAAAGAATTAGACATGACTGCGCAACTGAACAACAACAACCACCGTATTTTATTTATCTATTCATATGTTGATGTACATTTAGCTTATTTGTATATGTTGTCTTTTGTGAGTAATACTGCAATGAACATAGGAGTGCAGGTGTCTCTCTGAGACCCTGATTTCAATTTATTTGGCTAAATATCCAGAAATGGATTATATGGTTGTTGTTGGATTATATGGTAGTGCCATTTTTAACTTCTTGAGGAACCTCCATATTGTTTTCCATAATGAGTGTATTGATTTATTTTCCCATCAGAGAAAAGGGTATCCTTTTCTCTAAATCCTTGTTAACACTTGTTATCTTTTGTTTTATTGATAGTAAACAGGTGTGAGATGATATCTCATTTTGGTTTTAATTTGTATTTCTCTGAAAGTTAGTGAAGTTGAGCTGCCAGGCTTCTCTGTCCATGGAATTCTCCAGGCAAGAATACTGGAGTGGGTAGCCATTCCCTTCTCCAGGGGATCTTCCCGACCCAGGAATTGAACTTGAGTTTCTTGCATTGCAGGCAGATTCTTCAACGTCTGAACCCCTAGGGAAGCCCAGCTTTTCATATACCTGTTGTTAATTTGTAGGTCTTATCTGGAAAAATGTTTCTTCAGGTTCTTTGCCCATTTTAAAAAACGTATTTTTCCCCTAGTTTTACTGAGAAATAAGTGGCATACATCACTGTGTAAGTTTTGCCCACTTTAAAATCAGGTTATGTGTTTCTGACATATCTTGCACATTACCTTTTTATCAAATAAATGGTTCGCAAATATTTTCTCCCATTCAGCATGTTGTTTGTCATTTTCATCACTGTTTCCTTTGCTGTACAGAGCTTTTTAATTTGATATTGTCCAACTTGTTTATTTTTGCCTTTGTTGTCTATGCTTTGGTGTAATACATATCCAAAAAATCATTGTCAAGGCAAATGTAAAGGAGCTTATTCCCAATGTTTCCTTTAAAAAGTTTTACAGTTTCAGGTCTTACATTTAAGTCTTTAAAATATTTTGAGTTGATTTTTCTGTATAGTGTAAGATAAGGGTTCAATTTCATTCTTTTGCATGTGAGCATTCAGTTTTCCCAGGACCATTTATTAAAGAGACTATCTTTCTCCTTTGTGTGTTCTTGGTATGCTTGTTGAAGATTTAGTTGACTTTCTGTAGGTGTTTTTACACTGGGAATCTATTCTGTTCCATTGATCTATATGCCTCTTTTTATGTCAGTGCCATACTGTTTCAATCATTATAGCTTTGCAACATAATTTGAAACCAGGAAGTAAGATGCCTCTTGTTTTGTTCTTCTTGCTTTTCTTCTTTGGCTACTCTGTTTTTGTTTTGTTTTGTTTCTTTTTGGTAGTTCCAAATAAATTTTATGATTGCTTTTTCTATTTGTGTAGAAAATTCCACTAGAATTTTGATAGGGATGGCATTAAGTCTGTAGAGTGTTTTGGATAGTATGGGCTGAATATCTTCAAGAGAATTTCCATCAATTTATACTCATCAATAATTCGAAAACAGTTTTTGAATACTGAGTATTTTTTAATTGCCCAGTAAAAATAAGCCAGGATTTTAATCTACATTTATTTGTTTGATTAGACTACTTGATAACTTCTTGTTTTTGTTATTTTATTTTTTCCTTTAAAAGATTAATGTTTTTCTTTTAAATTTATTATTAAGTATGATTTTCTGAATATCTACCAAATGTTTGTCAGATACCAACCCCTGCAAAGTAAAAACTATTTTCCCTAATTTCTTCATGAGGTAACTGATTTGTAGGAGTGGTTGATGTATTTTCTAAAAATATTAAGTTTATTAGTCTTTGAGAAATATTTTCTGGATTATTTCTAGTTTGAGAATTGCCTTTTTCCATTTGTTTATATTTCTTAGCATTCAAAAGTATTTTTGTTATTTTATTTGTTTAATGTGGTCACTGTTATTGAATTTTTTTCTATAAACATTTTGCTTTGGAAAGCATTTCTTTCTCCCAAAGATCTATTAAATATTTACTTCTATTTTTGTCATGCTTTTTTATAATTTGCATCTAATATTCTTTTTTTTTTTTTTGGTTAGTCCAGCGTTTTGTTGTCATTCTTATTGAATCATCCTGAATTAGGACCTAACTGGAGTTTTCCCAAATCACTGATTTTCCCAATACCTTTTAAAAGAGCATCTTTAATTTTTTTGCTTGTGATGTTTACTTCATGATGTATTGGCTTTTATACATGCCAGGGCTTCCTGCATAGATACTGCAGCTATTCCATTTTTCTTTGTGATATGTTTTTAGTGATACCACATTGTTAATTATTGTAGGTTTAAAAATGCATTTAGTATTTTTTAGGGCAAGTATCTCCAGAGCATATTCTCCCTGTTTGTTCACTTCCACAATATTTCATCTTCTCATCTAAGTTATTTTAAAAAATTAATTTGAGAGACTTCCCTGGTGGTCCAGTGGATAAGACTTCCAAGGCAGGGGACATGGGTTTGATCCCTGATTGGGAAACTGTGATCCCACAACTTGGGCAGTGTGGTCAGTAAATAAATAAAAGTGATTTTATAATGACTTAAGAGTATGATAAGGAAAATATATGCTTACTACTTTTCCTAGCCAAATGTACTGTCTATTATTTTATTCAAAACATTGTTTATTGAGTGTGTGCTATGTGTGAGTCACTGTTTTGATCACTAGGGATACAAACTTGAGCAAGAAAATTATTTTCCTGCCCTGTCAAATTCCATTCACATTAGGAAGAATTATAATGGATGTGTTAATAAATACATCTAGACTATAATTTCAGGTAGTAATAAGAGCTGTGAAGAAAAATAAAGGGCTAAACAGTGAGTTGTTTCATAAAGGGTGGCTGGGAAGGTCCTTTCTGAGGAGCTGACGACTGAGCCCGTGGCGCCAGTGAGTGGCCTGAGGGAATCTGGAGGAAGCACAGGCGGAGAGAATGGCAGCTGCGAGGACCGTGAGGAAGGACCGAGTATGGCATGCCCAAAGTATGGCGCTGCTGCTTGAGTGACTAGAGTGGGGGCCCCGAACAGAGTGGACAGTGTGGAGGGCTAGAGAGAGAAACGGGAAGGAAAGTGAAGTCGCTCAGTTGTGTCTGACTCTGCGACCCCATGGACTATAACCTGCCAGGCTCCTCTGTCCATGGAATTCTCCAGGCAAGAATACTGGAGTGGCTGGCCATTTCCTTCTCTAGGGGATCTTCCCAACCCAGGGATTGAACTCGTGTCTCTCACATTTCATGCAGATGCTTTACCGTCTGAGCTACCAGGGAAGCAGAGATACATGGGACTAGGTATTTTATGGTTCCATAAGAGGGTTTCCGAAGCGGCTTTAGTGGTAAAAATCTGCCTGCCAATGCAGGAGACACAAGAGACTCAGGTTTGATCCCTGGGTTGGGAAGATCCCCTGGAGGAGAGCATGGCAACCCACTCCAGTATTCTTGCCTGGAAAATTCCATGGACAGAGGAGCCTGGTGGACTACAGTTTGTGGGGTCACAACAAACTGGATACAATTGAACACACATACACACAAAGACACGCATTAAAAAAAAAAAAAGAGTTTTGGTTTTATTTCAAATGTAATGGACGGGAAGTCATTGGAGTGTCTAGAATAGGGAATTAACATGACATAATTTGTGTCTTCTGGGTAGAGGAGAGAAAGTCACTCAGAGCTCCAGGAACTGTAGCTAGATTGGATATGTGTGGAAGGATATAGTGAGATGGTAAGACAGAGCCCTGGATGTTGAGCTGAGAGCCTGCACGATGGTGTGTTTACTGAGAAGAGAAGACCCTGGGCAGAGTTTCAATTGGCCATCCGAGTAGAGAGGTCGGGTACCTACCCTGTGGATCAGAAACCCAGCAAATATTGGAACTAGAGATCGGAATTGGGATGTCATCACCTTATAGATAGATGGAATTTAAAACCAAGGGCTCCATGAGGCCAACCAGAGAATGAGCACAGACACAGCCTGGACCCTGGTGAAGGGAAGGAAGTAAAATGAAGCAAGAGGGGAAGACTCAAGACCAGTAAAGGGGGAGAGAGCCAGCGGGAACAGAGGCGAGTGCCACAGTGTTGCCAGGAGGAGGGCGCGATTAATCAGGTAAATGTGCCCTGGAGGTCCCAGGAATGGATTTAACTAGGTTGCTTTCACTGGGGCTGAGCTAGAGAGAGCAAAACCTGCTTGGGGAATGGATTCAGGAGAGAATGGTTGGAGGTAGCAGGAAGAGAGCAGATAGAACACTACTCACAGAAATGTGCTATGAGGAGAAGCAGAGAAGTGAGGAGATGGCCTTACGATCACGGGTGGGGAGGAGAGGACTTTTTGATATTGGGCCTTTTATAGCTGACATACGGGATTAAAGTGCTGATGCCAGTGACCCAGGAGGGAAGAAGCAGCTCCTAGTGCAGGAGAGGTGGGGGCATGCCTGCAGGAACCCGAAAAGACAAGTGACTGGAATCTCTAGTACATACAGGTTAGGCTTTGGGCAGGAGAATGGGTGTTTATCCACTTTTATTTAAGTGAAGTCATCTCCATTTCAAGCAACTCTGATATGGAGTTTATTCAGGAGTCCACACTGTCCCTTATTGCTTATCCAGGTGTTTATGATGCTACACAGGTTATTTAATCTGGGAATAAAAGAGACATGCATTAATTGGCAAACCTGCAATCTTTCTATGACAGATTTGTTTAAATGACCTTTTGGTAAAACTGAAAAAAAAAAATCCTTCCAGTCAGCCTCTTAAATGCAACTGGTTCCATCCAACTGAGCCTGGTAGGTGTCTGCTGACTTGTCAGTCCACATTTTCCCATATTTAGCACACATGTCCAGTTTATTATCTCTACTTGAATGTGGGCTTCCCCTGTGGCTCAGCTGGTAAAGAATCCACCTGCAATGCGGGAGACCTGGGTTCAATCACTGGGTTGGGAAGATCCCCTGGAGAAAGGAAAGGCTACCCACTCCAGTATTCTGTCCTGGAGAATTCCATGGACTGTATCCATGGGGTCACAAAGAGTCGGACACGACTGAGAGACGTTCACTGTACTTGAATGTGCTACTGGAATATAGGGGGCACCCAAGGGGAAACAAACAACAGATGGTTACAGTTTGTGGAAAGCCTCAGGCTCAAGGGTCCTAACCTGCGGGGACATCTGATCTGCATCCCGGGAAACCAAGCATCAGGGGAGTGCCACCCTTCAGCACATGCAGCGCAGCTGTGGCAGCAGAGAGTGCCAGACTTTTCTTCTTTTTATTTAATGATCATATTCTTTTTTTTTTCAGTTAATACGGAATATTTGTATTTTTTAAAATTAATTAATTAACATTTTAATTGGAGGCTAATTACTTAACAATATTGTGGTGGTTTTTACCATACATCAACATGAATCAGCCACGGGTGTACGTGTGTCCCCCCCATTCTAAACCCCCCTCCCACCTCCCTCCACACCCCATCCCTCTGGATTGTCCCAGAGCATCAGCTTAAATGCCCTGCTTCATGCATCGAATTTGCACTGTTCATCTATATATTCTTAAAGGGATTTCCTGGTGGCTCAGATGGTAAAGAATCTGCCTGCAGTTCAGGAGTCGTGGGTTTGATCCCTGGGTCAGGAAGATCCCCTGGAGAAGGGACTGGCTACCCACTCTAGTATTCTTGCTTGGAGAATCACATGGGCAGAGGAGCCTGGTGGGCTACAGTCCATGGGGTTGTGAATAGTCAGGCATGACTGAGCAACTGACACTTTCATATTCTTAAAAAATGATTGTTGCCAGGAATTTTATTACTAATATAATAAAATATTTACTATATTATTAATAACTAATATAACATGAGTACTTATATTAACACTTCCAGTTTGTGGTAGACCTTGTCCTACATGGATTAAATTGGGGTTGGAGGGGCACAGAATAGAGTCCTAATGAAATAGTGTCTTTGTTACTAAAGTTGATTGTCATGGGATGCAACACCAGGTAACCTGGCTGGAATCAGATCATGTGGGTCCTCTAGAATGATTATCAGAATTATTCTCAGAAATCTCATTAGCATATGTTAATTTGCTTGCTGTGTCTCTTTGAGGCTCCCTAACATGTTTCTGATTATTAAAAAAAATTTGAGTGGAAGTGATACTTGATGCACTTAAATTTTTTTTTATTGAACTGTAGTTGATTTACAATGTTTTGTTAGTTTTGGGAGTACAGCAAAGTGATTCAGTGCATATTGTAGGTTTTTACATTATAGGTTATTTTACATTACAGGTTATTATATATTATATTACATTACAGGTTATTACAAGATATTGAATATAGTCCCTTATGCTTTACAGTGAGTCCTTGTTGCTTTAATGCATGCTTTAATCCCATACTTCTAATTTATCCCTCCTTCCTTTTCCCCTCTGGTAAACTTTTCTATGTCTGTGAGTCTATTTCTGTTTTGTAGGTACGTTCATTTGTGTCATATTTTAGATTTCATATGCAAGTGATACTCTATATTTGTCTTTTTATGTCTGATTTTCTTCACTTAGTAGCATGATCTCTAGGGCCACTAGTGTTGCTGCAAATGGCATTAGTTCATTCTTTTTCATGGCTGAGTAGTATTCCATTTTGTATATGTAACACATCCTCTTAATCTGTTCCTCTGTTGATGGACATTTAAGTTGCTTCCGTGTCTTGGCTATTGACAGTAATACTGTTGTAAACATTAGGGTGAATGTATCTTTTTGAAATAGTTTTCTCCAGATATATGCCCAAGAGTGGGATCACTGGATCATATAGTAACTATATTTTTAGATTTTTAAGGAACTTTCATACTGTTCCACACAGTGACTGCACCAACTTACATTCCCACCAATGTAGGAGGGTTCTTTTTTCTCCCTTTTTAGATTCTTTTCCCATGTGGCTCATTACAGAATACTGAGTAGATTTCCCTGTGCTACACAGTAAGTCCTTGTTGATTCTCTGTTTTATATACAGTAATGTGTATGTGTCAATCCTCGTCTCCCAATTCATCCCTCCTTGCCCTATCCTTGGTAAGTGTATGTCTGTTTTTTGCCTTGGTGACTCTATTTCTGTTTTGTTTTGTTTTTTAAGACACTTTTCACATTGAGGTCATTACAGAGTGTTGAGTATAGTTGCCTGTATTTTCTCCTCTGTGACCCTCTTCTTGAAGCTGATGACTGCATCAGCACTCAGGGCCAGGCTAAGCCTCCAGTTGTTATCATGGGGATTGATGGCAAGTCTTAGAGGGGAAATTTAGCAAATCCCAACTTCTCAACAACTTCTTCTCTGTGAGAGTGGTCAGAATTGCTTCCTGATATGATGGCTGTGACCATCTCAGCAGGTGCCTGGTGAGAAATTCATTCCCTTGCCCCCTAACTGCACTGGGTCTCTTGAACAATGCCCAGAGCAGTACAAGAGTCTTCTGGGGTTTCTCCACTCCCACCACAATCAGACAGCCATTGAGAAGCTGAAATCTATGCCTAAGAAAGACTCAAAATACAAGCAGAAAGTCATAGAAATGCACATTTCTTACAGGAAAATAAAAGCATCCTAAGAGCGAAATTCAGACTTAAATTGAAGAAAGTAGGGAAAACCACTAGACCATTCAGGTATGAACTAAATCAGATTCCTTACAATTATACAGTGGAGATGACAAATAGATTCAAGGGATTAGATCGGACAGACCAAATGCCAAAATAACTATGGGCAAAAGTTTATAACATTATACGGGAGGCAGTGATCAAATCCCTAAGAAGAAATAGGTGAGAAAAGAAGAGAAGTGAAAGGCAAAGGAGAAAATGAAAAATATTCCCATTTGAATGCAGAGTTCCAAAGAATAGCAAGGAGAGATAAGAAAGCCTTCCTCAGTGACTGATACAAAGAAATAGAGGAAAACAATGGAATGGGAAAAAATAGAGATCTCTTCAAGAAAGTTAGAGGTACCAAGGGAACATTTCATGCAAAGATGGGCACAATAAAGGACAGAAATGGTATGGAGCTAACAGAAGCAGAAGATTTTAAGAAGAGGTGGCAAGAATACACAGAAGAACTGTACCAAAAAGATTTTCAGGACCCAGATAACCACGATGCTGTGATCACTTACATAGAGCCAGACATCCTGGAGTGCAAAGTCAAGTGCGTCTTAGGAAGCATCACTCTGAACAAAGCTAGTGGAGGTGATGAAATTCCAGTTGAGCTATTTCAAATCCTAAAAGATGATGCTGTGAAAGTGCTGCACCCAATATGCCAGCAAATTTGGACAACTCAGCAGGGGCCACAGTACTGGAAAAGGTCAGTTTTCATTCCAATCTCAAAGAAAGGAAAGCCAAAGAATGTTCAAACTCCCACAGAATTGCACTCATCTCACATGCTAGCACAGTAATGCTCAAAATTCTCCAAGCGAGGCTTCAACAGTGTATGAACTATGAACTTTCAGATGTTCAACCTGGATTTAGAAAAGGCAGAGGAATCAGAGATCAAATTGCCAACATCCATTGGATCATAGAAAAAGCAAAAGAATTCCAGAAAGACATCTACTTCTGCTTCATTGACTATTCTAAAGCCTTTGTGTGGATTGCAGCTACCAGCCCACCTAAACTACTTCCTGAGAAATCTGTATGTAGGTCAAGAAGCAACAGTTAGAACCAGACATGGAACAACAGACTTGTCCAAAATTGGGAAAGGAGAATGTCAAGGCTGTATCTTGTCACCTTGCTTATCTAACTTATATGCAGAGTGTATCATGTGAAATGCCAGGCTGGATGAAACACAAGCTGGAATCAAGATTGCCAGGAGAAATATCAATAACCTCAGATATGCAGATGACAACACTCTTATGGCAGAAAGTGAAGAGGAACTAAAGAGCCTCTTGATGAAGGTGAAAGAGGAGAGTGAAAAGGTTGGCTTAAAACTCAACATTCAGAAAACTAAGATCATGGCATCTGGTCCCTTCACTTCATGGCAAATAGATGGGGAAACAATGGAAACACTGACAGATTTTATTTTCTTGGGCTCCAAAATCACTGTAGATGTTGACTGCAACCATGAAATTAAAATGGGCTCCAGTTTCATCCATCTCATTATAACTGATTCAAATGAATTCTTTTTAATGGCTGAGTAATATTCCATGGTGTATATGTACCACAGCTTCCTCATCCATTCGTCTGCTGATGGGCATCTAGGTTGCTTCCATGTCCTGGCTATTATAAACAGTGATGCAATGAACATTGGGGTGCACGTGTCTCTTTCAGATCTGGTTTCCTCGGTGTGTATGCGAGAGGGAGGTGGGAGGGGGGACCGGGATGGGGAATACATGTAAATCCATGGCTAATTCATTTCAATGTATGACAAAAACCACTGCAATGATGTAAAGTAATTAGCCTCCAACTAATAAAAATAAATGGAAAAAAAAAAGAAATTAAAAGACACTTCCTTCTTGGAAGAAAAGGTATGACAAACCTAGACAGCATATTAAAAAGCAGAGACATTACTTTAGCAGCAAAGGTCGTATAGTCAAAGCTATGGTTTTTTCAGTAGTCATGCATGGATATGAGAATTGGACCATAAGGACAAGCTGAGCACTGAAGAATTGATGCTTTTGAAATGTAGTTTTGGAGAAGACTCTTGAGATTCCCTTGGACTTCAAGGAGAGCAAGTAAGTCAATTCTAAAGGAAATCAGTCCTGAATATTCATTAGAAGGACTGATGCTGAAGTTGAAGCTCCAATTCTTTGGTCACCTGATGGGAAGAAGTGACTCCTTGGAAAAGACCCTGATGCAGGGAAAGACTGAAGACAGGAGGAGAAGGGGACAACAGAGGATGAGAGGGTTGGATGGCATCACGGGCTGGATGACATGAGTTTGAGCAAGCTCCAGGAGTCTGTGATGGGCAGAGAAGCTTGGCATGCTGCAGTCCATGGGGTAGCAAATAGTTGGACATGACTGAGTGGCTGAACTTAAGATGTTCGAACCTCAGAATGACTTATAGCCTTTGTTATTAGCTGTTTTCCCTTGAGGACAACTGGGAGGTCCTGGGAATAGGTAGGGTGACCTTTTGTCTTGATACACCAAGTCTCCTTCTTATTATTATCTCTAGTAGGAGATGGTGTTACTGCCTGGAGTTGTGGATCATGCTTGACGTTCATGCTCAGTTGTATCTGACTCTTTGTTTACCCCTGAACTATAGCCTCTCAGACTCTTTGGTCCATGGAATTTTCCAGGGAAGTATACTGGAGTGGGTTGCCATTTCTTCCTCCAGGGCATTTTCTGGACCCAAGGGTTGAACCCGTGTCTTTTTTGTCTCCTGCATTGGCAGGTGAATTCTTCATCACTTGCACCACCTGGCAAGACCATAGATTAGACGACTATTAGTCATTAAGTGCAGTATTGGAACTGGATTCCAATACCAAATGACTTCTAGAAGTATTCAAACATATTTCCAAATATCAACAGAATTATCTGGCTAAAAGGCATTGTCTTATTGACCTGGTGTTAGGTAAGGAGAGCTAACATTTGCTAAGAATCTGCTGGCATCGTCCCTGAACTTCATATATGTTCTTTTATCTCATTCTCTCAATACTTTCTTTATACATAAGAATCCTGTCACATGCCAGGCCTTGGGTAAAGCCCTCAGATATACCACTGAGCAAGGTGGACAAGCTGCCTGTAGATTCAGAGCTTACAATCCATTGAAGTAAATGTAAAGATCAAATTAATAGTATCCATTGATTGATTCTCAGTTTACAGTAAGCATTTAGCTTATTACCATTTCAAAAATGAGGGGAGCAAGTCTTATGGAGTGAAGTCTTAAGATTTGAACCTAAGTCTTGTTGTCCCTTCTGCAGACAGTTTGAATCCCACATCTGCTAGTCAACAACTATGTAATCCTGAGAAAGTGACTTCATCTCTCTGAGTTCCTGAGATGATGAATGGCTACAGTAAGATTGCTCCCAGCATTTTCCATCTTCTGCCTTACCTATTTTGCCCTTATTTGTTAAATGCTTCCCATCTTTCAAGTCTCAGTTTAATCATCGCTTCTCAAGAAAGACTTACCTGACTGGCCATTTCAGCCCCCAAGAATCATCTGAGTGAAGATGTTTCATGATGCCTGGTGGCATTCCCATGTCATAGTACTAACTGCCTTCAATGTGCCTGCCTGTTTATCTTCCTTAAGGCAAAAGAAAATAAAATAAAGTATGTAGCCTGAGGGGTCAACTGTATTTCATCAAGCTCTCCTGCGTATAAGTAGTTACTGCATTCCCAAACTGGAATCCAGCTTGATTCTGCCATATTTTTGAAGGTCTGTCTGATTCTGGGACTGGTAAAAAGGCCTTTGAGTGAAAGCTCAGTAAAGAAATTAGCCTGAAGCCAGAGCCGTGGCTAGAGAGGAAAGCGTGGCCAGGTTGCCGGAGACTGGGCAGGCAGGACTTTGCTGGGCAGTGCAAAGAGTCCTCCATCCCTGCCCAACACTCCTGGCACAGTCACCCAACACCTCAGTCCGCAGACTGATATATTTTTGATGAGGGAAAAGTTAGGGAAATCCTGGAGAGTCAAAACAGACAGAAGACACAGTTCTTCTATCCTGAATCAATGGGACTCTTTGGGCTAGTGCTTTGCCTTTCTGAAATCAGGGTCCAGTCTGGTGCAAATCAATATTTGCTGATGCATAATTTCAGGGAGCAAGCTTGTGTTTTCTATAGCAAGGTTGTCTTTTAATAAGATGACCAAGCACGACTTTATAAGGCAAACAAATGAAATAAAACCTTCCAGATGACTACTGGAAATGTTTCTTCTTCTTTTTTTTTTAAACTCCAATACAGACCTTTCAGTGAAATGGCCTGACAGTTTTATGCGTTCCTTCCTGTTTAGCATGGCAGTGAAGGATGGAATTTGGGCTTGTTCTGTCTGAATTCAGGCCCACCATGGCCTGTTGAAGTCACTTTCTCAAAATAAAGACAGTCTTAAATAATAAACTTTGTTCCTCTCTTCACCTGTGATTTTTTTTTAATTTAGAGATTATAAAAATATAAAACCAATGGATTATAACTGCTAAACTGTATAGAATATGGATTATCCTTGAAGTATGTATGAATGCATATAGCCTATTGGAACTGGGACTATATGGGGTGGGATTGGTAGGGAGAGAAGTATAGAGTCTCCACGGGGAATTAGTGTCGCTAAAGAATAAACTTTTAAGATTCTTCCTTTTACTCAGCTAAAGAGAAAATTAAATAAGATGTTCTAGACTGGCCACAGCATGCCCTACATATAGGAAAGATCTAGGGTTTTTCGGCTAACCTGATGAATACTTACTGAAAGGATAGGTTTCCATCCATTTTAAAAAACAAACTGTATTTTTAAGAGAAGTTTTAGATTCTAAATTGAGCAGAAAGTACACAGGATCATCATATACTTCCTACCTCACATATGCAGGGCTATCCCAGTCGATTCTCCCACAAGAGCGGTGCACTTGCTATGGTCAATGAACCTACACTGATGTGTCATAGTCACTGAAAGCCCATGATTTATGTGAGGGTTCATTCTTGGCATCACACATTCTATAGGTTTTGACAAATGTATTGGCATCTTTTGGAAAAACCCAAATGAAATTTTGGTCAACCCAATATAAAGGTGTGTATCCACCTTTGTAGTATCATACAGAATGTTTCACTGTCCTAAAAGTCCCCGGTACTTGCCTGTCTATCCCTCCTTCCTCTCTGGCTCTTGATCTTTTTTACTGTCTCCATGGTTTTCTAGAATCTCTTATGGGCCTCCCAGGTGGTGCTGGTGATAAAGAACCTGCCTGCCAATGCGGGAGATGTGAGAATGCCTTATAGTTGGAATTATACGGTAGGTAGTCTTTTCAGTTTAGCTTCTTTCTCTTAGTAAAATGCACTTCATATACTTCCATTTATTTTCTCGGTTTGATGGCTCATTTTTCTTTACCTCTGAATTCTACTGTCTGGATGTACCAGTTGATCCATTCACCTTCTGAAGGGCATCTTATTTGCTTCCCAATTTCAGCAATTCTGAAAAAAAAGTGCTATAAAACATCTGTGTGAAGGTTTTTATGTGGACATAAATTTTCAATTTACTTGGGTAAGTACCAAGAAGCACAGTTGCTGAGTCATATAATGAGTATGTTTAATTTTGTTTGAAAAACTACCAACTTGTCTTTCTTTTTTTTTCTGTGACAAAGGCTCGTTATTTTATTCTGCAGAACTAGCTACATTCATGCTTTTATACAGATACAGTAAATATGAAATAAAGGCAGATTAAAAGCAGGTTCCATTGACATCACAGTGACAACGAAAGTAACTTGTCTTTCAATGTGGCTGTACCATTTTGCAGTCCCACCAGCAGTGAATAGGAGTTCTTGTTGCTCCACATTGACATCAACATTTGATGCTGTTAGTGTTTTGGATTTTCACCATTCTAATAGGTAGGCGATTGTATCTCCTTGTTGGTTGTTTTTTTTTTTTTTTCCATCCAATTTTGACAGCTACCTCTTCAGTGTGGGAGGGAAGCATGGGATCCAGACACCAGGAGTAACTGAGATTAGAGAAGGGGGAGCTGGCTGTGATGTTGGAGGTGGAACAGTGGGCAGTCTCAGTACCCCTGGGCTTCCTGAGTATTTCCTAAAACACAGTCGAGAGCCCAGGGAACTAAAGGGAAGATCAATTCCAAGTTATGGGAAAACTGGAAAAAACTATGAATACTTTATAACATACTCATTCCCTCAGCTTAGTGAAGCTATGTGTGACTTGATTGAGTGTGTGAAATGTGATGTGCATATTAGTTTAGAATTGGCATATTCCGAGCACACATCAGCTTTCCACAGTTTTACAGTTGCAACACCAAGGGACCTTTGCTCACAAGGATCTCAAACTGTGTCTTCCGTCACCTTGGAGGTTGATTTTATCAGTAGGCATCTCAACTGAATCCTTGTTATACCATTCCAGTCATCAGGTGCAATCAGCCTAAGAGACTAAGGTCAGGGTCAGTCTATAAAATCAATGTGCCCCCTCTGTCTTTGCTACTTATCCTGAGGTGCAGAGTCCCTAGGCTGTCCTTTCACCGTGAGTGTGATAATGGCCTTGAGCAAAGTCAGTGTTACAGTGGAAAGAAAGAGGAGTGAGTGGACGGAAATCTCTCATTCATTCCCTGTCAACACTGCCTCTTTCCTCTGGGCCATTGGTCCCTTTAAGGAAGGCCACCCTCCAAGCAGCTAACAGTACATTCTTTTGTTCAGTCAAGTACTGTACAGGCTCAGCTTTGACAGAAAGCTCATTTGGCCTTATGTTATAATGTACTTTTAAATTTTACAATCTCTGTCACCTCCATACCCATTTATATGTTTATGTAGACAGTCCTCACTTTGCAGGGTACCTTGTAACAGAGATGTGTGCATATTGAAATTTTGCCCTTGTTTCTAAGTATCTGAGATTTGATCTAAGAGTTTCGTACTTCCCTGGGAAAATTGTCACCATCAGAAATAGACTTTCCCAGCTCAGGTCTAAACCAACCCACACTTGCATCCATCTACCACTGAGGAAGTGTCTGTTCCTCCCATGGGTCACAGCATCACCTGAACTCTCCATCCTACCTGAGGGGAAGAAAGAGTTACTATTTCAAAACACCCTCCATTTAACAGTGTCATTGATTTGCCACTCTTTATGCCCTGTACCTGTCACTTAGGACTTTACTGTCTTGGTTTTAAAACACTCTCTCTCCTGCTTCCCTTCTTCCCTCAGTTCGTCGTTGCTTTGTGACTGACTCCTTCTCCAGTGGCCTCATTTGGAGCGACTCAGGGCTTGTTTCCGTCTTTTCCGTCTCTCACCTTGGCCACTGAGTGGCCTCACTGGCCCCCAAGGGTGCGCGTGCCCCTGTTCTGAGGATGTCCGCATTTCCACCTGAGGCCGCATCGCTCTCTTGAGCTCCGGACTTTCACGTCTCCGTGGATGTGTCTTTGATTCTGCAACTTAACAGGGCCAGAGTGGAATTCTGGGCTTTCCCCCTTTCACGTCCATCTTCTCAAACTCCCGCTCTTCTCCTTTCATGTAAAAAGCACTGCACTTTAGCAAGTTATTCAAGCCAAAATCTAAGAGTCCTTCCTTTCTGATAAACTAGAGATCACATACATTAGTAAGCCTTATGGATGACGCTACTTTGAAAATATATCTGAGACTCTGCTTTACTTCATGTCCGTGGTCACCTTCTCAGCCCAGGCCTCCCCTGTCTCTTGCCTCCATGAACAACGTCAGCCTCTGACTGGTTTCCCCACTTTCACTGTTGTGCCTCTCCCTCTTCCCCTATAGGTGCCCCACCCCCCCACTCCACACAGCAGCAGAGGGGAAATTATCAGTGATAATCTCATCACCTTCTTCCCTTGCTTTTAAAATCCTGCAATGGCTCCCCTTATATTTAACATAAAACTCAGTTTTCCTCCCATGACCTTGAATATCCTCCATCATCGTGCTTAGCCCCTCAACCTTACTTCTTTTCACTCTTCCTTTCATCTGCTCAAACATCACTGCTGTTATTTGGAAGAGAAGGGAAGATTTCTGTTTTATAATAAATAATTGAAGCCCAATGTAACATTAAGTAAGTAGTAGAAAGGAGTTTCACCCTCAGCTCTGCTTTATTCTCTAGAGCTATGATCTTTGCACTACTCCATTTGGTGTAATATAAGGCAAATACCAAAAAAACAAAAACAAAAAACAAACAAACAAAAAAACACCAAACAAAAAAACCATCTCTGTGCTGTATAAAATCAAGAGTGTATTTAAGGAATTCATGTGATCAGACAAAGGAAAAACAGTTCTGAGTTCAGGGAAGTCTATCATTTACTCACTGTGGAACTTTTAGCACACTCTGAGACTCAGTTTCTTTATCTATAAAATGGGCATAATAAATTGACTTCATAGGGTGGGTGTAATGATTAAATGATAACATGTTGGCATGTGTAGACTATCGTGGCACACAAAATCTGCTAGTTTCTGCCCCCCGCCAACCCTGACCCCTTCTGTTTTTAGAAACGCTTTTATATGTGTTTGGGGTGGCTGGCCATCATGAAATCTATGACTGTCCTTGCACAGCGATAGTAGAGACAGTCCCTCCATTATGGCCGTGACCACCAGCCCCTTTGAGTGAGCGCCTGCTCTGTGCCAGATGTTGCAATGGGTGCTTTACACACTTCATTTCCTTTAGCCTCTCAACACCTGAATTCAAGTTTCCTGGAAACTTTGGGAAGGTATTTCTTCAAGAAAATATTTCCATAGTCAAGCACATTTCATAAATGTTGAAAATTACATACTCCTCATGGAAAGTTAGTTATAATATGTAACTTGAACTAGAAAATTAAAGATCTTGAGCAGTCTTGTATAAACATCATTTCATTAACTTACATATCACAGGGGGAATCATCCCTCCAAGACTGGTGTTTGTTTGTTTGATGTTTGTGCTTAGCAACTGCTTACATTCTGCAGCTCCAGTATTTCTTGGGATACATACTTTGTGCACTAGAGTTCGGTTTGTGCTGCTTAAGATCAAATGAAAGTTTGGTAAAATTTTGCTTCCCAACTGACATTATGTTCTTTTCTGCTTTCATCGTTGGGTATTATTCACTCTTATCGTCTCCATTCATTTACTACTGTGATGGGTTTGTTTTCCTCTGCTATGAAATCTATTTCTGCCTTCTCTCATCACTGATCAGTCTGCTGCTCAGAGCATTATAAAAGCCAGCATTTCTACAGACTGTGGAAGAAAAAAAATCTGATACAGAGAGAAAGAGGGAGGAAGGGAGAGAGGAAGGGAGGGAGAAAGCTGAAAATAAAAAGAAAGAAATGGAAAAGAGACAGAGGGAGACACATGGGGGAGAAAAAGGGAGTGGGAAAAAAGAGAAGGAGAGAGGGGTTAACCTGTGTAGAATTTGGGGGAACACTTTGGGAGAAAAGGACTTTTAAAAAGTCTAAATTATATGAAATTAAATAGATTCATTTTTGTTAGAATTTTTAGCCATAGCATCAAGTGTGAAAATAACAACGATTTACAGAATAGTAATATTTCCTTCAAAATTTATTTTTTCTTATGATATTACTTAAAATTTTTTTCAAAATTTGTTCACTTTTATATAGAATCTAATCATGTCTCAAGGCAGGAAAGGAATAATAAAATAGCGTCATTTTTAAGGTGCTCTTTAGGACATGGATTTTGTCCTATTTTTGTTTAAATAAAGCAAAACCATGGCAGCATCTGGCACAGAATAAGTGTTCAATAAATAAATGAACTTCTGCACCATGAAAATAGGGCCATAAATCCTAAAACCACAACTGACATAAATCTGCTGCCTAAATATCTTTAATATGCCCAGTTTGTCATCTTTTTTAGAACTGAACTTGGGGTTCTTTTAGGTACAGTTGTTACTATTAAAGAGTGTCCAAAGGTAGTCACTTTCATTATTATGCTTTTTATCTTTTAAAAAAAGCATCAGAACTTTGTTCTGATAATTTCTGGAAGGATGGTTATCACTAAACTGGTTTAAATTACTATTACTGAATTAAATTTATAAATCACTATTTATAAATCATTATTACATTTGCACAGATATCAAGGTATTGTCTTAGTCCATCCAGGCTGTTATAAAAAAGAATACCATAGACTAGGTCTCTTAAACAATAAACATTGATTTCTCACAGTTCTGGAGACTGGGAAGTCTAAGATCAAGGTTCCGGGGGATTTGGTGTTAGGTGAGGGTTGGCTTCATGCACTGTAGACAACCATCTTCTCATTGTAATCTCATCTGGTGGAAAGAGAAATAAACCTACTAACCCCACAGGAGTCCACCTTCGTGAGCCAATCACCCCAAAAGCCTCACCTCCTAATTCTATCTCATTTGGGATTAGGATTCAACATATGGATTTGAAGGGGCATACAAATATTTAGTCCATAGCAAGACTCACATTTTCTCGTATTTTCTTAGGATTCTTTACCATGTTCTTACCTTCTTAGTATATCTCTTCTCATAATTATGTAAGTGCTAAGATTCTTTTTGTCCATACTTCCCAGGAGCTGGGCTTTCCATATGGCTCAGCAGTAAAGAATCCACCTGCCAATGCAGAAGATGCAGGTTTGATCCCTGGGTTGGGAAGATCCTTTGGAGGAGGAAATGGCAACTCACTCCAGTACTTTTGCTGGGAAAATTCCATAGACAGAGGAGCCTGGCAGGCTACAGTCTATGCCAGGCTTCAAAGGGTTGCAAAGAGTCAGACACAGCTCTGTGAGTGACTGAGCATACACCCAGGATGTATCGAAGAGAATGGCTGAATTATATAAATAATATAAAAAAAAAAAAAAAAAAGAAATTACCAGAAAATATATTCAATGGGGATCATTTAATAGTTAAAAAAAAATACTAATTTAGTTACTTTCATGGTTACATGGTTACTTATATGCATGGTGTGTGGTATGTGGCCTACCTGGGCCGAGATATTCAGCCACACCTGAGTAGTGACTGCTTTCTTCCTGAGATGAGGTTATTCTTTTTGGTATTGAACTTAGTTCAGGAATGAGGTGAGGAACTGGTTGTAGTAAACAAAATAATGTAACTGTGAATGCACATTTTTTTTTTCCAAGATGGGGGTATAAATACAAATATAAAAAGGCCAGGTATAAAACTTTCTAGCTTGAAAATCTAATTAACAATTACAGGCCTCCTTCAGGAACAATAGGGACAAAAGAAAATGTGTTCAGATATGCTATATCTGCTTCGGTGGTAAAGCTGGCCAACCTCTGATAAGATTTGACATCTTCAATTGGACACACTGGAAACTTCATCTAACGAGTGTCTGTGGCAGCAATGGGAGTTGTCTGTGTGTGTACATGTGTACTCTCCAGTGTGTGATCCATGAAACTCAGCAAAATAAAATTCAAAAACTAAGTCTAAGAAGGGTATTTGGCAGGCAGTTTGCTATTGCATACAGAGGTGACATTGACAAAATTCTGACCAGTCATTATAAGAGATCTGTATCATGCTTATAATTTTCGACTGCGCCGAAGAGTCACAGAGAGCCAGGGATGTTTAAGTCATCTGCTTTTAAGCACAAACTTGCTCACCCCAGCCTGGGAGTGGAAACCTGGCCAGCTTTGGCCGCCGCTCCCTTCATTGCCAAGGGTTTCTGTTAAAAGTCTTCTTTATGTTAAGCTGCTGTCTCTATCTCTCTCTCTGCAACTTTCATCACCCTCTGCCCTTTGGAGACACAAAGAACAAATTTAATTTCTGTTTTCTATGACAGCCAGCCATTCAATTATTCATTCACTCATTCAACAGACCTTTATTGAGTCACAGCCATATGCAGGCACTGAGAACGTAAAGGTCAAAAATACCAAACCATGTTTCCAAGAATGCCCCAGTCCATGACATCTGTTACTGCTTTTTGCAGTTTCTGCGGTATAGGGCAATTCCTCATGTGTTACCATGCTGGCCTTCCTTGCTACTCCTCTCTTTTGAATGAGTTGATCAAAGATCTTCAAAGTGGGAGCATGAGTGGGGCCCAGCTGAAAATGATTCTATAGGAATTTCTTGACCAGAGCAAAGGGCACACACTCTGACATCTCTCCCTCAGGGAGCTTTGATGAGATGATGCAATCAAAGTCATCATCACATCACACATGACAGCAATGTTTTTTTGTTTTCCATTTATTGAATTAAATCCAAAATCATCATCCCACCCCCAAGGCCCTGCCCAACCTAGGTGTATTATTTTATATTCTACTACTCCCCAGTGTGAACTTATGGTGTGTTTTCTTTCCTCTCTTTCTTTGCTAATTTGTTTCTCTTCCAAGAATACCCCCATGGTGGCTTGTTTCAAGGCTAAGTGTTTAAAAAGGGTCATTTGATGCTTTTCCTGTTGTTGTTCTTCCTGAAACCTCCTCAGGAATTTTCCTGAAGTTGTTCCCTGTCATGTGGAACATGGTAGGTCTAGAAGAGTGCCTGTCAGATTAGTTGGAGGCCCACTGTGGACCAGACTTGGCAAGGTATTGAATAGTATCTGTATCATTGGAATATAACTCAGAATTCACACTTATCATCAACTAATCCTCACAGTAACTGTCTGAGAAAAGAGACAACTGATAAGTTTTAGATTAATACGGTCAATAAAACTGGGGTCCCCACTGCTTTCTTACTCTGTATCTGCTGATGTTTGTACTGCCTGAGTCTTATAGGTATTATAATGCCGAGACACAAGAGACACATGTTTGATCCCTGGGTCAGGAAGATCCCTTGGAAAAGGAAATGGCAACCCACTCCAGTATTCTTGCCTGGAAAACCCCCTGAATAGAGGAGTCTACTAGGATCAGTTCAAATTGTCGCAAAGAGTCAGACACAACTGAACAGCTAAGCACGTCATGTATGTTGCTAAAAAGGACTTTCCTGTTTTAACGCCTAATCTTCAGTTCCTCTCAGAGAGGCAGCTGTCTCTGTTTAGAAAAACATGCTAACATTGCCTTAGGGGAAGATATGAAAGCATACTTTAGAAGCTAGGGAAATAAAGAAAAAAAGCTACTTAAGGCTACTGGGGGCCTGGCGTGCTGTGGTTCATGGGGTCGCAAAGAGTTGGACACGACTGAGCAACTGAACTGAACTAAACTGGCTGAAGGCTACTTAAGGAGAATCGGGGCCTGAAGAGTGAGCAGAAGAAGGAAGAGAGGGGTGGAGAGACAGGAAATAATGGGCAAGTGGAGAAATGGAAGAAAGGGAGCAGAAAAAAATGGCTGAAGGACTTCTGAGCACAGGGATCTCTTCAATTCCACGGCCACGTTCTTTGCTGTTGGATTTTGAGGTCTAACACCCATTACCACAAACCTTCAGTGAAGTCTGCTGCCTCCAAATGCCTTGGTGTGTGGATGTTCCGGGTGAAATCAAGCACGGGGAACTTTACTGACTGTCTTAACAGTGCAGGGCAGGATGGCCGTGAGATAAGAAAGTTCTGCAAGAAAATGCCAGAATCAGAAATTAGCCTTAGAATACACACCCCATGGAATTAGTCCCATTTTATAAGAACTCTCAAAGGACGGGAGCAACCCCATCCAACATGTGGGTTACATTTACATTTCTGCCTGCCAACTAGACGTGAGGCAATTTGAGTGCAAAGGCTGTGGTTTCGATTTTGCAGTCCCTCAAGCCTCGTGCTCAGATTCCCTCACTGCCTGTTTTATTTTTCAGTTTCAAGTTCCACACTCAGCAGCTTTTGAACTGCTATTCAAATGTTTATCATTTCCAGGGAAATTTCTCATTTGGTCCATATCTGAAATTTAAGGTCACTTTTTTGAGTATACTGTTTACACAAATATAGTATGTTTTTCATTAGTAACTGTGAAAAACACCCAAAGGTGCCATTTCCAATCAATTCTGATTTTCGTTATTTTATGTCACTTAGGTTAGTATCAGTATTATTTCTCCTTGTTCAACCAACCACAGAATTCAGGCATATATTTTATAGACAGGCTAACCTGAGACTTCTTCCCATCTAGACCTTCTTAGAAGTTATATTAGTTGAGGAAAAACAGTAGCAATAAAAACCTACTTCCCAAATTGAGTGCTGAGTTGAGATATATATTGTAGGGTCACAATACATAATTTCATGCTCTGTGATCTATTTCATTGTCAACCTGACTTTATTAAGTTTAAATTTGAGAATTAGTTGACCGTCTACTTTCTGTAGTTATAAGAATGACTGTAGTACTCATGTGGACAATGTAAAAGTGGAACTAATTTATTTATTAAAGTCAGAGGTTTTTACTTCAGTGTTTCAATAGATAAAATAAAATGTAGTGAAAGCACTGAATTGGTAAAACTTGTTTAAGGTAAGCCAAATTTATCAACCCTCCTCACCAAGAAAGAATGATGAAATTTTCAATTCATGACTTCAAATCTATTTTCCATACGGGAATAATTTACATTTGTATCTGTATGAGTCATTATTATATTTATATCCTACTTAGCAGAATACTGACTAGTGATCTGATGGTAAGAACAGTGGGCTATGAATCATGAATACTTAGGTCTGGCCGTGACCCTGCCTCTAACCAGCTGAATGAATTTGAACACCTTTCTAGATTTTAAGTTTTCTTAATGAGAAGTGAGAAGGGGTTTTACAGTTTCTCTCAGCACTATTGACAATTATAATTCTCAGTAGTAGTTCCTCATGGAAATTAAAGTTATTTTCCAAATTTAAAAACGCTTCATGGCAAGGATTCCACTTAAAGGAAATATTTCCGAGCAGGCTGATAAAATATTGAAGGACTAAGCCAAGAAGTTTTACTGATTACAAAAGTAGACTTCGCTAGTTCTAGTGGTGTCTTATTTTCAGTGGGTCAAATGTATCACATATGCTGGAATTCCAATGCTTGACTAATGGGCCCATAATCTGCTATGAAGGACATTTATATATTCATTCATTTTGGTTGTTTTTATTCTACGATGAAAAACAAGGTTGCAATGCCAAAGAGGACCACAGAAAGAACAGTACAAAGCTTCCGGTCCAGCAAAGCCATCCATCTTTGTCTTCTGCTTTGGTCCTCAAACCCTCCTTCCTCTGTGTTCAGATTTTCTTTTTGGCGCCTCAACCCTATTTATTCCAAAGTGCTGTATTCTTCTCTTTAGGGTTTAAAGAAATTGGTCCAATTTCATCTTGTCTGGCCAACTTACCAGGAGAAGTTATCCTAGAATAATTGCCTGGGAAGTCACTTCATTGTGGTGTGATTTTTCCTTCAGAAAAATCCCTTTAGAAGCTTCCACTGGGAAGAAGCCCATTTCTCACAGACAAAGGACAGAAATAACCAGCGAGTGGATCTCCCAGAAGATCTATGTCTTCCAAAAGAGCAAGTAGATAAATTCTGAAGATTAAGAAAGGAGGTGAAAGGATAATGGGTTAGGAATGGGGACATTTTATCTCAAAATATATAATCTTGGATTTAACTAAAAATTTAGCCAGTGAAAAGCTTAAAATGATAGTTCAAAATGAGGCATTTTGGCTTTCATAATGTTTGCATCTTTGCTTTTCAAAATTTAGTGAAGTAATATATTTATATATAAAATAAACTCTGCTGTTAATATTTGGAGTGAGAGTAAGTCCATAGAGTACTATTAGACAAGGATGCATTTTTACAAATTAGAGTTTAAGCATGGAAGGAAGTGATGAGAATAAGGAGTTCATTATTATATCGTCATTATGTGAGAGCCAACTTCCAAGATAGCGTGAAGATTTAATTTTTATACCCCAGCTTCATTCTGACCAGTGGCTTACTGTATTGATTGTATACATCCAAGAGGGGAGAAGCAATGCCAAAAGTTTGACCATTAATAACTGGGATCATGGCTAATTTGAGGGACAAAGGTATTTTTATACAGATCAAATTTTGGCATACATTACCTAATCACTTGCCTCCAACTTTTACTCTTTCTTGTTTGTGTGGACTTAGTCACTGATTTAACAATGTGTGCTCTTTTCTTCTTCTAACTAAAATATTTCCTTTCCAGAAACTTCAGGAAAAATTTCAGATATTCAAATAGTTCAGATTAGTACTTGAACATCTGTATCATTAGTTCTTGAACATTAGTACTTGAAACTTCAGGAAAAATTTCAGATATTCAAATAGTTCAGATTAGTACTTGAACATCTGTATCATTAATTCTTGAACATTAGTACTTGAACCAGTTTAATTCTCAGGGCTCTTAAGGAAGCACATGAAGGTTTTGGTGGAAAGGAGCATAATTTTTGGTTCACTGGAGGTCTGGGACTATTTTAAATCAGTTCTTGTGTTGCTTTGTTTCTTCTGATCCTGATAGTTGGATTAACAGGAAGCAGTATGGGGCCAAATCAAAAGTTATTTTTCATGTTTGGGTGGAGCTAATGTGCCCATATTATTCAAGTCAAATTAATTCAATGATATCTGTTGTCACACAGCAGGTCATCTTTGTAGGCTATGAAGAAGAAATATATGTAAAGCAAAATAATTGTGGATTAATCATAACTCCTTTGCAAATGTCAGAGACACAAAGTTTATGTCAAAGAAAGGTTTATTAGAAGGGTACTTGGTTCTTTAGCAATTAAAAGAAGTAATTATAGGAGAAGACTTAATAAGTTGTGAGATAGAGACACAACTGGATCATCTGAGCATCAAGACCAGGAAAAAGCAAGAACTTTACATCACCAGGACTTCTGTTACCCTTTCTTGTCTCTGCATCACTCTGTATCTTAGTCTTCCTTCCTTCAAAAACCAGCCTAATCTACATGAAGTAGAAAATGGACATCAAAGCTTCCTAGTTTAGTGTTCCTCCCACTAGTGTAGACTCATTCTTTTTTCTCAGTTCTAAGTCAGAAAAGCCTATACAAGAACTCTCAGTGCCCAAGTGTGGGTTATGCACCCTCTCTCTATATATGGAATCCTATGTGAAGGTAGGAGCATATACTGAGTCTGCAACTGACTTTAGGGTGCTTGGTTTTAGCAGCTTGTGTTTTAGTAGCCACATTAGGGTAGCTAACAAAAGTCCTCTGGGAAAAGTGGGCAATGGAAATCAGACACATAGTGAGAGATTAGACGAGCAGGAAAAAAATGCCTATTGAAAAGGAGAGATAGCAAGGGAATTTAATAATCTAAGCCTGAGCACTGTTGGCAAAGGTCTCCCTTTAGAAATGGTAAACAATGGTCTACCCTGATCCAGTTTCAGTGATCAAATATATATATATATATTTTCACAGTTTAGAAAACTCAGTCTAAGCAACCAGCCTGAATCTGTCATCTTGGATATCTTGACAGAAGCAAGAGCAAATCTTCCCTTGATAGAAATACAAGTCAGGTCTTGCAAGATTCCCACAGATAGGACACAGCTAAATATGAACTCGTGATCCAAAATTACAAATCATCAGAGGAAACTGCCAAACAGCAAAGTCAAAGAGAAGCTCTCAAAAGCAGTAAGACAAAAATCAGTTAAAAGAAAGATAATTAGCATCACATCAAATTTCTCAACAGACTAGTAAAGATAGAAGACATTAAAATGATATTGTAAAAAGTGCTGAGAGGAAATATATGTCAACCCTGATTTGCATATCAGATCCAACCACAATTTAAAAGGAAGAAATTTATCTAAAAGGAAGTTATGATACTCAAACTGAAATGATAGACAAAAGGACAAATCTAATTAAATGTATAAATCAAAATTAATTAAGTAGTAATTATATGTGTTTACATATATATATGCTTACACATACATAAAAAACAATAAAAGTCTCATGGGTGATAAAATAATTATTGCATAATTAAAATGCTGGGCAGGGATAGCATAAATTTGGAGGAGAATGACAAGATTTAAACATTTTAAAGCCCATGAATTAAAAAGAAGGTAGAAATATAGATAAACATCACATTTATTTTAACTTGTCTTAAATATCAATATTAAGTACAAAAGGAATAGAAAATTATATAAAATACAGTCATAATTCTAAAAATTAGTCTAATCCAAGAATATTAACAATCTTAAAAACATAAATATTGAATAAATTATACTATTTAATTTAAATAGTTTTAAAATTAGACAAAAATATATTTCTGCTATTATTTGTAAGTGTCATAAATAAAACATAGGTTATAGAAATACTGGCTATAAAGAATAGAAAAATATATAGCAATCAAATACTTACCAATGAGGTTCATGAAAGTGTGAAACTGAAATCGTTAATAGCTCAGTCATGTCCAACTCTTTGTGATCCCATGGACTGTAGCCCGCCAGGCTCCTCTTTCCATGGAATTCTCAAGAATTCTGTAGTGGGTAGCCATTCCCTTGTCCAGGGGATCTTCCCAACCCAGGGACTGAACCTGGATCTCCTGCACTGTAGGTAGATTCTTTACCTTCTGAGCTACTAAGGAAGCCCAAAAAGCTCATATGGATCCCTTAATATTATACAAAATAGTCAGGAAAGCAAAAGCTTTATCAGAGCTACAAAATTTACAAGTGTTCTAATTTATCAGGAATATAAAACAACCAAATTGCATGTGCCTAGTAATATTAATCTCAAAGTGAAAATGAACAGAACTGGAATTAAAAAGGAGTATTGGTAAATACACTCTTGTGGTGGAAGATTTTAACACATCTCTCTAAGTAACTGATTGATTAAGAAGACCAAAAATTGGAAATAATACAGATGATTTCAATAATAATAATAAGCTTTCTTTAAAGTCCATTTATAGAACTCTGCATCCTTCAACCGAGCCATAATTTTTTCTTTTGTATACATACAACAGTTATGAAAATTAGCCATATATTGTTATAAAATAAGCCTCTGTCAAAGAAGAAATATGAATGTCCCAGTATTATACAACCTTGAAATCATATTCTTGTATATTTAAAACAAAAAATCCAACTCTAAATGATTAATATAGAAAAAAATTATAATAAAAGCTAGAGAATACTAAGAAGCAAATGATAAATAAGTTATTTTTGGTACTTATCAAAATTTGTGGAATGCAGTTGAACTCTTGGTTAGAGGGAAACATATAGCTTTAAATGCTTACATGACAAAATGATAACAATTAAATCTTGAAAAGCTAAGGGTATGTCTCAGTAATTTGAAACAACAAAGTTAAAATGAACCTAAATCATTTTGTAGTCCTTTACAAGATAGACAGGTATGGCCACAAGAGGAGAGTTTTAAGAGAAAACAGAGTTTGTTTTACTTAGAGGTCCTAGAGACTACACATGCAGGACCACATGGCTTAAAGACACCAAGGTGGTCAGGAGGCAAGTGCCAGGGCAAGGTTTAGGCCACAGCCTTTACTAGGGGTTTTGTGTGAAACGCAGGCCAGACAGGGTGAAGAGTTTAGGACTAGCCATTTGAAAACTTTTGGAAGGGCTTTGGGCTCCTGAGAAATCTGTATGCAGGTCAAGAAGCCATAGTTAGAACTGGACATGGAAACACAGACTGGTTCCAAATTGGAAAGGAGTACGTCAAGGCTGTATATTGTCACCCTGCTTATTTAACTTATATGCAGAGTACATCATGCAAAATGCCAGGCTGGATGAAGCACAAGCTGGAATCAAGATTGCTGGGAGAAATATCAATAACCTCAGATATGCAGATGACACCACCCTTATGGCAGAAAGTGAAGAAAAACTAAAGAGCCTCTTGATGAAAGTGTAAGAGGAGAATTGGCTTAAAACTCAACATGCAGAAAACTAAGATCATGGCATCCGGTCCCATCACTTCATGGCAAATAGATGGGGAAACAGTGGAAACGGTGGCTGACTTTATTTGGGGAGCTCCAAAATCACTGCAGATAGTGGACTGCAGCCAAGAAATTAAAAGACACTTGCTCCTTAGAAGAAAAGCTATGACCAACCTAGGCAGCATATTAAAAAGCAGAGATATTACTTTGCCAACAAAGGTCCATCTAGTCAAAGCTTTGATTTTTCCAGTAGTCATGTATGGATGTGAGAGTTGGACTATAAAGAAAACTGAGCACTGAAGAATTGATGCTTGTGAACTGTGGTGTTGGAGAAGACTCTTGAGAGTCCTTTGGACTCTAGGAGATCCAACCAATCCATCCTAAAGGAGATCAGTCCTGGGTGTTCATTGGAAGGACTGATGCTGAAGCTGAAACTCCAATACTTTGGCTACCTGATGCGAAGAACCAGCTCATCTGAAAAGACCCTGATGCTGGGAAAGATTGCAGGCAGGAGGAGTAGGGGATGATATAGGATGAGATTGTTGGATGGCATCACCGACTCAATGGACATGAGTTTGAGTCAACTACAGGAGTTAGTGATGGACAGGGAGGCCTGGCGTGCTGCAGCCCATGGGGTTGCAGAGAGTTGGACACGACCGAGCGACTGAACTGACTGACTGAACTTGGTCTACAGGAGTGGTTCCTTGTTGAGCTGAGTGGTTTCTGGACCTGGACGAGAAAGGCGGAGGAATATTGCCTCTGGGGTATAAGAACTGTATGAAGAAATGTAGCTCTGTTGGTTAGTTTGCATATCAAGGGCATGCTCCTTCCTGGGTCCTTTGCTATCTTTAAGAATCAGCTAATCCATCATAAAAAATATTTATAAGATACAGTAGAAAGAAGGAAATAATAAGAATCAGGCATTTACAAAACAGATGAAAAAATATACTAAAAAGGATCAAAAAAGTGAAGAAACAGCACCAATTAAAGAACTCTGACAACTTTGATCAAGGCAAACACAATTAACATTTGGAATAAAGGGGAATAACTAAATATACTGGAGATGTTAGATAACATGCAGCAAAAATCTTAAGGTTGAAAAACTTGAAGACTGAGATAAACAGATCATTTTTTCTTAAATTATGTCAAAATAGACTCAAGAATAAGCATAAAACTGAAGTAAACCTATCATTATTTGAAAAGATGGAATCGACACTTGATAGTGTTATGGGCTATCACTTGTGGCATTGTTTTGGCTGTTTGGGAGTAGGTATATTTTTGCAGAGAACTGGGTCCAAAGTGTGGTGGGGTCATGTATGGTGTATTAATTCTACTTTGGTTGGGGTGAGAGCTCAGGCGAGATTAGTGAGATTTTATTTCACACAAGTGGGAAAAATAGAATTTGAATCTATATTGAAGGATTAAATTTAGCCCACACTCTTGAGAGTTTTCTTCGTGCTACTGGTCTGATGTTTTTCCTCGTAAGTCAAGGCTGTGTAGGTGATAAATACCACAGGATATCTTTTTTTTTTTTTGTTTTTAATAAACTTTGCTACCTCAAAGGAACCATGGATTAGGAAAAGACAGAAACTAACTCTCTGGATGCGATATATAGTTTTTCCTGGCTAGGCTGCAGTTGACTTTCACTTTTTCTCCAAAGGTTTGGACTTATGTGGAAGGGGGAGTAGGAAAAGTCAATATTCATATTTGCAGATTGTTTAAATTCCTCTTTCTCTGATGGGTTTGTTCATATTTTCTGCCTGTTTACTCCTAGGCTATTGAATCTTTATAATTTCTAGGATCTTTTACATTAGACATGTTAACCTTTTGTCTGTCAGTTACATTGAATGTATTTTTCCAGTCTGTCACTTGTAAACATTTCCCATAACATAAATTTATATGAAGTGTGTCAATGTTTTCCCCTTTATAGGTTTGGGTTTTCTGTTTTAAAAACTTTTCCTTCAAGAAAGGAACACAGTAACACAAGCGCTGCCATAAAAAATCCTCAAGAGTATATTTTTGACTGTGAAAAAATTTTACCCTCCTCCAGTATGGTGTACACATTGGAAATTTCTGCTTTTCATGACTGAAGTTTCTGTTTGTCACAATGGGAGTTGAATTATTTTTACCTGAAATTAGCTCACAGTTTTCAGATTTGGTCCAGTGTCAAGGCAGGATATGTAAGAGACATAGGTTTGGTCCCTGGGTGGGGAAGATCCTCTGGAGAAGGGAATGGCCATCCACTCCAGTATTCTCACCTGGAGAATCCCATGGACAGAGGAGCCTGGCGGGCTACAGTCTATGGGGTCCCCAAGAGTCAGACATGGCTTAAGTGACTTAGCACGCAGGGCAGATTTAAAGGGGTGATAGTCTATTCCTATAATTTTTTCCCCTTCTTTTTAAAAAAAGTCACTGCATAATACTGCTTCTTCTCCACTGACCTTATGGTACTAGTTTTCTCCTTGGCAATTTAGAAAGGCTCCTGGGCAGAAAGCTGTAGGATTGTTTGTCTTCTTGAGTTGAAATAACAAGTGAAAGCTACAAAGTTTGGACTCATTTATCCCTGCAAGGCTTGCCTGCATTTATGGAGTCCATCTCATTTCAGTTTAAGGGCAACCCACTTGGAGGAAATGAGTCCAGACTTTGTAGCTTAAGAAAGTCAACTGAAGGGACACAGACTGTGATCCAGCAACACTTTGCACTTATCAGCTTCCTGAAAGGTGGTCCTTTCTGATTGATAGGATTCTATGAAAATAAATTATCTGACTCTTCAAATTCCTTTTTTCTTCCCATGGGATTTCTTTTGATTCTTAAATGCAAATTGGGTTTTACTTCACAAAATGTAACAGAAGAGCTAATTAAAACATTTCTGCCAATTCTCTTTAATTCCACAGCATAGCTTTTCAAACAATGCATTTAGTTCATATTTTGAAACTGTAACCACTTGAGGGACCTTAATTTTTTTTTTTTTTGGTTAAAGTTTGTTTATACTCATTTCTTTCAATATTTTAGGAGAATATGATATTTAACCAAAGGCAAAGAACATGATGTTTAGATTTTTTTCCTAAGTTGGAATGAAAAACAGGGAACTGTATCAAGAGTGGTGTTTTCACACTATATGTCATATTCCTCACTTTATAGTTCTTGTGAACAAGAGCTTTGCTAATCTGTCTGAACACTTTGTTTGACAAGAACCATAGTATGCTCCATGATGGATGGGAGAGGTCCAGTTAGATGTTGAGTCTCATTTGGATTTTGGTCTTTTCACAGCATGCTGTGAGGCTAAGTAGGATAGATAATTTTCAAAACTATAGGATGATATGCAGTAATGCTTGGAGAGTCTTCTAGATTCCAATTATTAGACTATAATTGTGTAGTCTATTTTCCTCTCTTGGAAGGTTATAGGTTGACTTTCACATCTGAATTTGCTAGTTTTCCCAATATCCATTCTTCTCTTCTTTGTTAGAAATGGGAATCCTGATTTTTCACAAGGCCTCTTTCCTTCACGATAAAAGACTCCTTCTCACTGCTTTCCTTGAATCTGGGAATGGCCGAGCAATGTATTTAATCAATAAGAAATAAGCATAAATGTTGCCTGTAAATTCCTAGAAGACTTGGTAAAGGTAGGATTGGTTTTTACTTGCCCCTTTCCTTTATACACTACTTGGAAAAAGGGGGATATGGTTGGAGCTCTAGCATATTGCTTGAACTTTCAAAATGAAGACTGTACTTTCAGTTGGAGCTGAGCAATGAAAGATGCTTTCATCTCTTATGTCTTTTATTGCATAAGAGATGAATAAACTTGTGTTTTGTTTAAGCCAGTTTCCTTAAATATGCAAACATTCCTAAATATGTAGTAGGATTTGGTACTAGTAATGGAATACTGAAATTAAAAAAAAAAAAAGAAAATATAGTAATGGCATAGCAGAGGCAGTTGAGTAATAGATGGTGTAGATCCTGTCCTCTAGAGAGCCATTGACCATTGTAATGTCATAGTAGAACATTGACAAACTATCCTATTGGAAGGCATACCACCTGTGGACTGAAGTCAGACATAAGGGGGAAAGTTCAACAAATTGAGAATGTGAGAAAGTCTTCTCTGCTACACAATGCTTTTAGAGAAGTCTTAGGATAGAGACATTGCAACTGAATTTAGATGAGTATTTCAAGCAGAAATAGACCTGCCGGAGATTTGCTTCTTTGCTGAAGAATGTCTCTACCTATGGTGCCAAACTGTCTTGATTGGGCATCCCAGAATTTACATCCTCACAGGGGTGAAAAAGTCAATTGCTCCTTTATCAAACTTAAGTAGTAGTGACAAAACTGAAGTCTTAGCTGGTGGTAAGATTGTGGCCCCTTAAAGGTCCTTGCTTGACCAGAGAATGGAATCCAGCCTTTGGTCAATATTTGAATTAAAGGTATAGTGTGTATTCATTTAGTAAATGGTAAATCAGCTCCTATAATATTCTTGACTGCCATTGAAATAGAAATAAAAAAGCAATCAAGGTAAGTGGGAAGTGACAGAGTGCCATTTTCAATAGGATTGATGGGATAGACCTCATTAAGAAGATGACATTTACTTCAAGACTTGAAAGGGTTGAAGGAGTGAGCCCTGTGGTTCTCTGGGCAGAATATTTTAGGGAGAGGGAGTGGCTAGTAAGAAGGGTCCTTATTTGTACCAGGGCTCTGTAGAATGGTAGAGGTCAGTGTGATTAGAGCAAGCATAGTGGGTAAATGAGGTAGGGGCAGACCCTGTATAACCTTGAGGACCACTATGATGATGTCGACCTTTTGCTTAGGTTGTGAGCCTTTGAAGATTTTTGAACGGAGGGGCAAACTGATCTTATATATGTTTCCAAAGTGGATCCTATTGCAGTTTTGAGAATAGTCAATAGAGAAGCAAGGGGAGTGAGATGAGTAGGGGACTACTGCAGTATCCAGAGGAAAGAGGATGGTAGTCTGTCCCAGAGTGTACCTGTGAAAGGGCCAAGAAGTGGTTGGAAGTTGCATACATTTTGAAGGTAGAAATGCCAATACTTTGGCCACCTGATGTGAAGAGCTGACTAATTTGAAAAGACCCTGATGCTGGGAAAGATTGAGGACAGGAGGAGAAGGGGACAACAGAGAGTGAGATGGTTTGATGGCATCACCGACTCAATGGACATGAGTTTGGGTAAACTCTGGGAGTTGGTGATGGACAGGGAGACTTGACGTGCTGTGGTTCATGGGGTCGCAAAGAGTCGGACACACCTGAGCAACTGAACTGAGACCCTGAGACCAACGTGATTTTTTAGAATTTATCTCCCCTCCCAAACTTACTTTTCCCAGAAGACTTGAGGCAGTGGCTATTTATGTGACACTTTTAATTCATAGACTTTTAGTAAAGCAGATTGCCCTCCATCAAGTGCGTGGATCTCGTCCAATCAGTTGAAAGTTCTTGAGTAGCAGAGAATTCTGCAACTGATGATTTTTGGACTTGAACTGCAACTTTGGCTCATTCCTGAGTTGCCAGCCTACTGGTCCACTCAGCAGATTTTGGACTGATCAGCCTCTACAGCCTCCACAGCCTCTGTAAAATAAATCCACATATACATATCCTATTGTTTTTGTTTCTTTTGAGAACCATGCCTAATACAGGAGAATTATGCATTAGCATTGTGAGAATTTTTTTTAAATTTTCTTTTAAGTGTTAATCTCATCCAGAACAACCTCATAGAAATATTTAGAGTAATGTCTGATAATGTATCTGGGCATCACATCCCAGTCAAGTTAACACATAAAATTAATCATCATGACTCCTAAGTTCATGTATATTTACAATACTTTATGTCACTTTTCCCGATGATCTCAGGTGTAGATTCAAAATTCTTCTCAACATCGTGGCTTAAACAGACAAGTTAACATAAGGATTGGAACGTATTTTTTATCTCTGATTCATAAACTAAAAAACAAATTCTTAGTTTGACAAGACCCCAAACTTCTATTTCCCTGCAACATTATCATCCTTTCTGCTTCTTAGGCTTTGCCTTCTCTCTGACTCTCTTACACACACAAACACAGTGGCCTATTCTAGCCACACCTAATAATTCAGTTTTTAAACTAACCACAAACTTTTTTAAACTTTAAGTTTTCTCTCTATTATTTGTTTGTTATAACTACACAATGGATTTATACTGCTTATGTAATAAGAAAAATAGTTAATGAATATGAACATTGTGAAAGAATCATTGAGGTAAAAAGATGAAAAAGTTTATAGGTCTAGTTAAATCCACTCACTTTTAGATTCAAAAACAGAGGACCAGAGAGATAAGTGACTTGTTGAAACTCAGCTTGTTAGAAGTGATCTTGGGACTACTGACCAAGTTTCTAGTTTCTTAGCCCTAAAGTACCTCTTTTACTATAGACTAACCACAAACTTTTAGATCCTTGCATTTGTGAATCACACATTCTTCCAGATTACTTTCCTTTTATTCACAAACTCTATCAAGTGTCAAAAAAGATGTCCTAACACCCAAAAAAGATGTCCTTTATCATTATAGGGGAAAGTGAAAGTGAAAGTTGCTCATCCGTGTTTGACTTTTTCTGACCCCATGGACTACACAGTCCATGGAATACTCCAGGCCAGAATACTGGAGTGGGTAGCCTTTCCATTCTCCAGGAGATCTTCCCAACCAGGGATAGAACCTAGGTCTCCCTCATTGCAGGCAGATTCTTTACCAACTGAGCCACAAGGAAAGCCCAATATATCATTATAGGGGACTGGAATACAAAAGTAGTAAGTCAAGAAGTATCTGGAGTAACAGGCAAAGTTGGCCTTGGAGAATAGAATGAAGCAGGGCAAAGGCTAATAGAGTTTTGCCAAGAGAACTCACTGGTCATAGCGTACACCCTCTTTCAACAACACAAGAGAAGACTCTACACATGGACATCACCAGGTGGTCAATATCTAAATCAGATTGATTATATTTTTTGCAGCCAGTGATGGAGAAACTCTTTACAGTCAGCCAAAACAAGACCGGGTGAACTCCTTATTGCCATATTCAGACTTAAATTGAAGAAACTAGGGAAAACCACTAGGCCATTCTGGTATGACCTAAATCAAATCCCTTATGATTATACAGTAGAAGTGAGAAATAGATTGAAGGGATTAGATCTGATAGAGTACCTGAAGAACTAAGGATGGAGGTTCATGACATTGTACAAGAGGCAGGGATCAAGACCATCCCCAAGAAAAAGAAATGCAAAAAGGCAAAATGGTTGTCTAAGGAGGCCTTACGAATAGGTGAGAAAAGAAGAGAAGTGAAAGGCAAAGGAGAAAAGGAAAGATATTTCCATTTGAATGCAGAGTTCCAAAGGATAGTGAGGAGAGATAAGAAAGGCTTTCTCAGTGATGAATGCAATAGAGGAGAATAATAGAATGGGAAAGACTAGAGATCTCTTCAAGAAAATTAGAGATGCCATGGGGACATTTCATGCAAAGATGGGCTGAATAAAGGACACAGAGATGGTATGGACCTAACAGAAGCAGAATATATTAAGAAGAGGTGGCAGGAATATGCAGAAGAACTGTACAAAAAAGATCTTCACAACCCAGATAACTACAATGGTATGATCACTCACCTAGAGCCAGACATTCTGGAATGTGAAGTTAAGTGGGTCTTAGGAAGCATCACTATGAACAAAGCTAGTGGAGGTGATGGAATTCCAGCTGAGCTATTTCAAATCCTAAAAGATGATGCTGTGAAAGTGCTGCACTCGATATGCCAGCAAGTTTGGAAAAATCAGCAGTGGCCACAGGACTGGAAAAGGTCAGTTCCCATTCCAATCCCAAAGAGAGGAATGCCAAAGAATGTTCAAACTACTGCACAGTTGCACTCATCTCACATGCTAGTAAATTAACACTCAAAATTCTTCAAGCCAGGCTTCAACAGTACATGAACCGTGAACTTCCAGATGTTCAAGCTGGTTTTAGAAATGGCAGAGGAACCAGAGATCAAATTTCCAACATCTGTTGGATCATCAAAAAAGCAAGAGAATTCCAGGAAAACATCTACTTCTGCTTCATTGACTACACTAAAGCCTCTGACTGTGTAGGTCATAGCAAATTGTGGAAAATTCTTCAAGAGATGGGAATACCAGACCACCTGACCTGTCTTTTGAGAAACCTGTATGCAGGTCAAGATTTAACAGTTAGAACCGGACATGGAACAACAGACTGGTTTAAAATTGGGAAAAGAATACATCAAGATTGTACATTGTCATCCTGTTTATTTAACTGACATGCAGAGTACATCATGCGAAATACCAGGCTGGGTGAACAACAAGCTGAAGTCAAGGTTGCTGCGCGAAATATCAATAACCTCAGATATGCAGATGACACCACCCTTATGGCAGAAAGTGAAGAGGAACTACAGAGCCTCTTGTTGAAGGTGAAAGAGGAGAGTGAAAAAGCTAGCTGAAAACTCAACATTCAAGAAAACTTAAAATCATGGCATCCAGTCTCATCACTTCACAGCAAATAGTTGGGGAAACAACAGAAATGGTGACAAACTTTATTTTCTTGGGCTACAAAATCACTGCAGATGGTGACTGCAGCCATGAAGTTAAAAGACATTTGCTCCTTGGAAGAAAAGCTATGACAGACCTAGACAGTGTATTAAAAAGCAGAGACATTATTTTCCCGACAAAGATCCTTTTAGTCAAAGCTATGATTTTTCCAGTAGTCATGAATGGATGTAAGAGTTGGACCATAAAAAAGGCTGAGCACCAACGAATTGATGCCTCGGAACTGTGCTGTTGGAGAAGACACTTGAGAGTCCCTTGGCCTGCAAGGAAATCAAACCAGTCAATCCTAAAGGAAAGCAAACCTGAATATTCATTGGAAGCACTGATTTTGAAGCTGAAGCTGTAATACTTTGGCCACATGATGGGAAGAGCCGACTTATTAGAAAATCCCCTGATGCTGGGAAAGATTGAAGGATGGAGAAGAAGACAAAAGAGAATGAAATGGTTAGATGGCATCACCGACTCTATGGGCATGAGTTTGAGCAAGCTCTGGGATTTGATAATGGACAGGGAAGCCCAGCATGCTGCAGTCCATGTGGTTGCAAAGTGTTAGACATGACTGAGCGGCTGAATGACAACAACAAACTGAAACTATAAAGCTCCAAGAGTAGAACACAGGAGTTTATCTTTTGGTGATAAGTTTTTGGATTTGATGTTAAAGAAAAAGGTAGCAAAAGAAAAAATTGGGCTACATCAAACTGAAAAGCTCCTCACATCAAAGAAGACAACTAACAAAATGAAAAGGCATCCTATGTGATAGAGAAAATATGCAAACCTATATCTGATAAGGGTTCATATTCATGGTTGGAGGAGACTGGTGGACTGTAGTCTACAGGATTGCAAAGAGTCGGACAGGACTTAGCAACTAAACAACAACAACAATACTGTGGCTAGACTTATTATGGTGGTCACTTTGAAACATATAGAAAATCAAATCACTATGTTGTATATCAAGAACTATTAATAACATAGTGTTGAAAGACAATTATACTTCAAAAATGAACAAACAAGCCCAAGAAAAAGAGATCAAATTCGTGGTTACCAGAGATGAGAGGGGTTGTAGGAGGGGGAAGCAGATGAAAGCAGTCAAAGATTGTGTGTCTGTTAGTCATTCAGTTGTATCTGACTCTCTATGACCCCATGGACTGTAGCCCACCAGGCTTCTCTGTCCATGGGATTCTCCAGGCAAGAATAATGGAGTGGGTTGCTGTGCCCTCTTCCAGGGGATCTTCCCAACATAGGGATTGAGCTTGGGTTCCCCACATTACATGCAGATTCTTTTATTGTCTTAAACCACTAGGGAGGCCCCAAACTTTAGTTATAAGATAAATAAGTACTAGGGATATAACATGAAATGTGAAAAGTTTAATTATCAGTGCTCTAAGTTATATATGAAAGCTGGTAAGAGAGTAGATCTTGAGTTCTCTTCACAAGGACATTGTTTTTTCTATTTCCCTAATTTTGTATCTACATGAGATGATGGATGTTAACTAAACTTATTGTGATAATAATTTCATGATGTGTGTAAGTCAAATCATTATGCTCTACAACTTAAACCTATACAAAGCTGTATGTCAATTACATCTCAATAAAACTGGAAGAAAAAAAATAATAAACTTCATTAAACTCCAGAAGAACCCCAGAACTACCATATGATGGATATTTATCTGAAGGAAACAAAATCACTATTTAAAAAAAGATACCTGCATCCTCACAGTCATTGCATCATAATTTGCAATAGTCGAGACAATGGAGCAACCTGTGTCCATTAGCAGATGACTAGGAAAAAAAAGATGTGTTTTATACACACACACACACACACACACATATATATATATATATATATATATAGACAATGGCATATTACATATGTATATTTATATACACACACAATGGAATACTATTCAGCCATAAAAAGAAAACCTTGTCATTCATTATAGCATGGATGGACCTTGAAAACATTGTGTTTAAATGAAATATTTTAGACAGAGAAAGTTAAATACTGTACAATATGGAGTCTAAAAACAAAATGAAAGGCCAAAACAGAAAACTAAATCATTGATACATAGAACAGATTGGTGGTTGCCAGAGTTCAGGGTAGTAGGTAGGTGAAATGAATGAAGGTGATCAAAAAGTACAGTCTTCCAGTTATAGGCGAGGGTGGGATGTTTCAGGAGAACAGCATTGAAACATGTATATTATCTAGGGTGAAACAGATCACCAGCCTAGGTTGGGTGCATGAGACAAGTGCTCGGGCCTGGTGCACTGGGAAGACCCAGAGGGATCGGGTGGAGAGGGAGGTGGGAGGGGGGACTGGGATGGGGAGTACATGTAAATCCATGGCTAATTCATATCAATGTATAACAAAAACTACTGTAATGATGTAAAGTAATTAGCCTCCAACTAATAAAAAGAAAAAAAAAATAAAAAAAAAAAAAAAAAAAAAAAAACTATAAAAAAAAAAAAAAAAAAAGAAAGAATGAGTTCTGGGGACGTAATATACAGCATGTTGTCTTTTTAAAAAGAGTTTAAAATCCAAAATTATTGTGACTTAAAAATGTTAGAAATTTTTTTTGGCTTCTCTTAGAAGTCCAGAGGAAGGATTAGCAAGGATTACCTAGATGTATGTCTAGAATTGTTATGGCAATTCCATAATGTCATCAGCATCCAATTTTCTTCATGTTCTCTGCTATGCCATTTGTAGGGTGTTGCCCTTGTCCTTATAGTCCAAGATGGTAACTGGGCCTCCAGCCGTGCCAACTGCATTCAAGGTTACCGGCAAAGGGAAGAGCAAATTAAGTATGCACTTTCTAACTTTTAAAGGAATTTCCCAAATTCACAATTTTGTTTACAATACTGCCTGAATTTAGTCACATAACTACCAGAAAAGTTGGGAAATGTAAGTTAGCTTTGAAGCAACGTGTCCAGCTAAACTTGAGGTTTTGCTTTACCAAAGTACAAGAATAGATATTGAATGGCAACTGGAAGCTTTTAAATTAAAAAAAAAAAAGAGGGCTAAAGATGGATCCCTATATCATTTAAGTTGGTGAAGTAGGCTGAAAACCAACCATATGGGTAGGAGAAGAATGAAGCCAAGTTTCAAGGAGAGGTGGATAATATGTTGAAAATCAGAGAACTGTCCTTAAAGCACAGCAAATTAATTTGATTTATAGATGGCCATTGGTGACATTCAAATGTTCATTTCCATTAGCAGATGCTTGTCAATGGAAAACCCACCAAATACTCCAAGGCCTGGGAGGCAGCCAAGGCAAAACTGACCAGTTACAATATACTCACATGGAGAATTTCCATGGTTTGGATTCATTTTCTGTCTCTGCAGTCTTCTGGGTTTGCAGATAAAGGGACTGAATCCAAAAAAGACCTTTATATTTCTGATCAATTGATTTTTGACAAGAGTGCCAAGACAATTTGGCACATTCTTTCAATCGTGGAAGAACATTCTTTTCAACAAATGGTGCAGGAACAACTAGACGTCAACATGCAAGAAAATAATTGGATATCAACTTCATGCCATATACAAAAACTAACTCAAAATGGATCAGAGACCTAAGTGTAAGTGTAAGACTATAATACTCCTATAGGAAAATGTAATAGTAAAATCTTCTTGATCCAAGACTAGACAGTTTTCTCTTAGATATGAGTTGAAAACATAAGCAACAAAACAAAAAATGGTAAATTGGAGATCATCAAATTTTAATACTGTTATATTTCAAAAGATACCATCAAGAAAGTGAAAAGAACACGTACAGAATGGGAGGAAACATTCGCAAATCATACATCTGGTAAGGGATTTGTATCTAGATTATATAAAGAACTTAAAACTTAGTAAGTTAGAAAAGAAAAATAGTCAATTGAAAAATGGGTAAAACAGTTGAATAGACACTTCTGAAAAGAAGATATACAAATGGCCAGTTAGCACATGAAGAGATACTCAGAATCACTGTCATTAGGGAAATGGGAAGTCAAAACCACAAGAGACTACATCACATGCACTAGATGGCTTTAATAGAAATAGGACAATAATAAGTGTTGGCAAAGCTGTGGGAAAATGGGGATTCTCATATATTGCTGTTGGGAATGTAAATGATGCTTTGGAAAATAGTTTGGAAGTGTCTCAAAATAATCATGAAATTATCTTATGACCAAGCAATCCCAATCCTAGATATAAACATAAGAGAAATAAAAACATGTATCCTTAGAAAAACTTGTAGACAAATGCTTGTAGCAACATTATTCATAATAGCCAATTAGGAGAAACAACCCAAATATCCATCATCTGATGATCAGATAAACAAAATATGATATATCCATCCAAGGGGATGTTATTCAGCCATAAAAAGAAATGGAGTATTTATACATGCTACAATATAAATGAATCTTGAAAATAGTATGCTGAGCAGAAGAAGCCAATCACAAAAGCCCATATATATGATTCCATTTACATGAAAGTCCAGAATAGGCAAATCCATAGAGACAGACAGTACATCAGGGTTGGCTGGGAGCTATGGGGAGGGTAGAATAAGAAATAACTGCTAACAAGTTTGGGGTTTCTTTTTGGGTGATAAACTTTCCTGTTATCGTGGTTGCATGATTCTGTGAGTATATTAAAAGCCCTGAATTGTAAACATTAAAAGGTGAATTTGATGGTAGATGAAATATATCTCAGTAATGCTGTTACAAAGAACAACAGGACCTATGGCTGATTCATATCGATGTTTGACAGAAAACAAAATTCTGTAAAGCAATTATTTTTCAGTTAAAAGATAAATTGAGAAACACACACACAAAGCAGCACCAATACTGTCAAATATCACAACATTTTATCTAAAAAAAGAAAAAGAACAGGGACTTCCCTGGTGGGGTCCAGTGGTTAGCACTCTGCACTTCCTCTGCCGGGCACAAGGGTTCAATCCCTAGTCGGGAACTAAGATCCCACAAGCCGTGCTTGCAGACAAATTAGCAACAACAACAACAACAAAAGACTTCAACAATAAATATAGAAGGGTAGAGGGGTAGGGAGTCCAGACTGGGCTTCTGTGATTACCAGTAACTACACAGTAATATAAGTGGGTCCAGTAGCACCAGGAAGCATCAGGCCCTGTGCCTGCTGCTTAGGAGGTTCTGTGCGTGGACCTGTTTTACATCCTGGCGGTGACCACAGACTTAAACCCTCCATCAGCACGCTAACTATTGCACTTCAATCTCTGGCTCCCTTATCTCTCATTCCATGACCACATCTGACCAACTCTAGCCAGCCATAAAATCTCTTCTTACCCCAACAGTGTCCTTCTTCCGCCCTGCTTTCAGTTTTAACTGTTTCCTTTCTGGTGGGGTTGGGGGTGGGGCTGAAGCAGGAGCCATGTTATGTGAGCGGCAGGACTCAACGGCGCTATGACTCTGATGGTCTCCAGGCATCCTAGAGGTTCTGATGGCGTGTCTGTGTGTGTTCAGTACTGTCCGACTCTTTACAACCTTATGGACGGTAGCCCTCAGGGCTCCTCTGAGTATGGAATTCTCTAGAGTGGGCTGACATTCCCTTTTCCAGGGCATCTTCCTGACCCAGGGATTGAACCCACATCTCCTGCACTGGCAGATGGATTCTTTACCACTGTGCCACCTGGGAAAGAGGTTTTGGATCCACCTCATAAAAGAAGAAGATCTTGAACAAATCACTGAACCCACTGACTACTGGAATTGAAATTGAAATCTCTTTACAATTAATTTACAATTCCCTGGGCTTAAGCAAACTGAAAATGGTTCTAGCAAGGAATTAAAATAGAGACTCCATGAGCAAAACTCTCATTGTATTCATTATAATAACATGAGCTTGTTAAACACTTACATTACTAAGCCATGTTCTAATTGCTTTGTGTGTGGCATTTAATCCACACTGCATCCGAATAGAGGAGGCTATATTATTATTCTTACTTTAAAGATGAATAAAACTGAGACTGGGAGAGGTTGGATAATTCACTTGAAGTCGCCAGCTGAGGAATGGCAGAGTACAGACACTCTGATGGAGTTTGCATTTCATTTCTTTTTTTGTTGGTTTGTTTTACATTTTAAATTTTTTTTTAATTGGAGGATAATTGCTTTACAATATTGTATTGGTTTCTGCCATACAGCAACATGAATCAGCGATGGGTATACATATGTCTCCCTCCCTCTTGAGCCTCCCTCCCATAGCCCACCCCATCCCACCCCTCTAGGTTGTCACAGAGCAGAGGGTTAGAGCTCCCTGCATCATATAGCAAATTCCCATTGGCTATTTTACATATGGTGGTGTATGTTTCAATGCTACTCTCTCAATTTGTCCCTCCGTCTCCTTCCCCCACTGTGCCCACAAGCTTCTTCTGTATGTCTGCCTCTCCATTGTGAAGTTAAGTGAAAGACATTCAGTCGTGTCTGACCCCCATGGACTGTACCCTGCCAGGCTCTTCTGTCCATGGAATTCTCCAAGCAATACAGGAGTGTGTAGCCATTCCCTTCTCCAGGGGATCTTCCCAACCCAGGCATCAAACCTAGGTCTCCCACATTGCAGGAGGATTCTTTTTAGTCTGAGCCACTGGATAAGCCCAAGAATACCGGAGTGGGTAGCCTATCTCTCTCCAGGGAATCTTCCCAACCCAGGAATTGATCCTAGGTTTCCTGCATTGCAGGCAGATTCTTTACCAGCTGAGCTACCAGGAGTCCTCAGCAATGCATCTCCATTGCTGCCCTTAAAATAGATGTTTTGCATTTTTGTTGTCTTCATTGTCTCTTATGTTCTCTTGAGCACATGCCTCATCCACCTTTAGAATCTGCGCATGTATGTTTCCAGTCTTAGTAATAATAATTATCAGTGTTATTGCAGCAAAATTTATTTTCTTATTAAGAGATAACTCAAGATCTGGAACTTTAGTTCAAACATATTTGTAGTCATTTTTAAACAATTTACCCCCGGACAGGGATAGTTAGGGAGTTTGGGATCGACATGTACACACTGCTATTTAAAATATTTAAATTAGATAGCACAATATATTTAAAATAGATAACCAACAAGGACTTACTGTATAGCACATGGAATTCTGCTCAATGTTATGTGGCAGCCTAGATGAGAGGAAGTCTGGGGGAGACTGGATGCATGTGTATGTACGGTGGAGTCCCTTTGCTGTTCACCTGAATCCATTAAAACATTGTTAATCGGCTATACTCCAATACAAAATAAAAAGTTAAAAAAAATTTTCCCCCTAAACTTGATGTGGCACAGAACACTGTTACACAAACCAATTTCTCTTCCTTTGGACACACAGCTGAGTCTATTCCCTAGTCTCTCTGGTATCAGCTGTGGCCATACGACTAAGTTCTGCTGAGAGGAATCTGGGTGTCAGAGCTGGCCTATTTAAAAGCTCCCATGTGCTTTTCTGTTCTCTTTTTCTTCCCAGTAGGCTGGGATGGCAACTGTCCAGGTGATCTTAAGACCTACATTTGAGATGACAGCCAGGGGTCCTGAATGGTTGTGTAGAGAAGTTAGCTCACCCATTTCAAGAAGCAGGACTGTAGCTGAAGCAAGAAATACAGGTCTATCTTGTTAAGTGACTGTAATGTTAGGGTCTATTTTTTTATTGTAGCGTCACATTCTGACGAATATGTTGTTGTTCTTCTGAATGTCTAATTATTAAGGAATGAGTGAATGAACAAATCAAAGGGAAGTAATCTGGAATAGGTTAAGTAGGCATTTTTTGAGTCCTTAGTATTTTCTAGAATCTTACATGATATTTCAAATTCTTACAGCTCCTTGAAGTGAGTAATTGACACAAGGGCACATACAAAATCTATACATTTCACTACTCTAGGGTGTCTCAGATGATAATTTATCTGTCTTCTGCAAATGCAAGTAAGTAGAGAGGAAGCATATGGAAGTCAAGTCACTATGGACCTGCCTCCACACAAGGATGGGTGGATTGGTGAATGGCTTGTAGTTCAAATATTGCTAAACAAAGAGTTCAAAGACTTTGAGACCATTTTTGTTATTGCATAAGGTTTATATCATTTATATCTTTCTCTTTTAATAGAAATAGTTTTTTCTTCCTTCAGATATTGATCATCTTTTAAAATAATTTTATAGCTAATCAACCCTTGTTGGTTATTTGCTAAGTCATGTCTGACTCTTTTGAGACTCCTCAGACTGTAGCCCACCAGGCTTCTCTGTTCACAGCATTTCTCAGTCAAAAATACTGGAGTGAGTTGCCATTTTCTTCTCCAAATCAACTCTACTCCAATATAAAATAAAAAATTTAAAAATTATAGTATATTAAATCTAGATTTATCCTTGTGATCAATTGACTTTTCTTTCTGTATCTCTTTTTTTAATCCAAAGTAGTATTACTATACAATAACATTTTCTGGCAGATATACTGTGATCATTTAAGACATGAACTATAATAGTAATGGACATAGTGTTTTTATGCTTAAAAACATTCACCTAAATAAAAGTTTTCCCAGTTGTTTTATATGTCTTATTCAGTATAATACAAACCATAAAGGTGAAAAGTTTAACACAGCATGTTTATCTTTAACTTGTATATATTGATATGGATTTAAAAAAAAAATGCGTATTATAGTATTTATCTTTTTAAGAGTTAGGAAAATGAATTTCTGTCCTTAAGGTAGCTGTGTGTTTCAGTACTGTGTGACAGTGTTGTGTGACAGTAGTTAATGTGAGTCAGGGTTCCTCTCTGAGCAGCTGGAGAGGAAGAGCCATCCTTTCCAGAGACCCAGTAGAAAATGAGTCTGTTCCTAATCTAAGCTGAAATGTTGGGGCTATGGTGACAAAATCTAAACTCCGTCCAACTTGGACATCATTTGGAGTTGATTTAAGCTTGTCACATGCAAACAGATTTCTTGTTTTAATTTCAAGCCGACAGCTACAGATGCTTTAAACACCACTTGTGCTATAAAATGGAGAACCTCCTTTTTTCCTTTATCCTCCCAATGAATGTATATATTTGTCAGGAATTTGGACCCAAGGAACAGCATTCTTCAAGGCATCATCTAAACTCACTTAGCATAACATGGGAAATCTCTTACAACGTGTAAAAGTTTCCTTTATGTACAAAGCACTGGAGTTTTAAACAGCACCTGCATTCATGGTCAGAACTGTTATTCTCTTATTTTTGCCTTGCTCTCTGTGTACTTAAAGTTCTCATCCATAAATCATTTTCATAAAATGAATAAACAACTCCTTTCACTGATGAAGTACAAACTGGCTGCACTAGTTACATTATAGCTAAGAATAACACAGTGATAGAGTCCTGCAGAAAGAAAATGAATGCTGTGCCTGAGAGGAAGGGAGCTCATTAAAGCAAAAGTCAAATTAGATTGGGAATGATGACAAAGAGCAAAACTTAGCTTCAGTGAAGATTAAGCCTATTGACATTTTATTAATAATTCTTTAATAAAACTACTGATGCATTTTTGTCAGGAATTTTAGACAGTGGCTGACTGTTAATGAACATGAAGCAAACTGCTTATGTGTCTGACAGGAGTTATCAAAGCCAGAGGAAACAATCTGATGAAAAGAGAATTGGAGATGCTCATTTTTACCCAATATCCCATGTGAAAAGAAATATGTTTTATAGAAATTAGCACAGCACATCTCTTTAGTGCTTAGTAAACATCCTCTTTGTTGTATATAATGAAGGAAATAGAGATTAGATCAACAGAATAAAGTAAAATGCAGAGTTCATATATGCACTAAAATAGCCAAATAATTCAAAATCTCCCAATAAATTTCTATGTAGAAAGACTTATTTTTATCTATATAGGTGTTGTAAGTGACACAAAAACTAAATAAATGATCAGAGTGCAGCTGTCTTGAAGAACTTAAATCATTTTAGTAAGGTGAGTAATTTTATTTAGACAAATTGGATGTTTGATGTCATGTAGGCCAGACATCAGGGCTTCCCTGGTGGCTGAATGGTAAAGAATCCACCTGCCAATACAGGAGACATGGGTTCGATCCCTGGGTCAGGAAGCTTCCCTGGAGGAGGAAATGGCAACCCACTCTAGTGTTCTTGCCTAGAGAATCCCATGGACAGAGGAGCCTGGTGAGCTGGGCTACAGTCCATGGGATCACAAAGAGTCAGATATAATTGAAGCATTGAGCATGCATGCAGGCCAGACATCTGGTTTACTAGCTGAAAAACCACTGAAGTGCATATACTCAACGCTGTTGTTATGACTCATGGAAGAAGCCTAAATAGATGCTAATGTCTTATATTGTTTTAAGTTACGCTATGCGTTCAACTTGCACTTGATTTAATGTAATTTTCAAACAAGATTGACTGTTATATATTATCCAATATTTTAAAATAAGATCTCTTAAATAATGAAGTGATCTCAGAAATCTAAAAAAGAATATGCTGTCTCTTTTAATGCACCATAAAAGAGCCAAATTCTGACCTTCAGTGCTGTGTATTGTTGAAACCTATAAAGAACAAAACTAAGCTAACAGTCCTCTAAAGTTGAAGATTCTACCTACACAATATAATTCACAGATTTAACATTTAAGATATTTGTAGTCTCTGACCACAGAGCTGCCCCTTTTTTTTTTCTCCTTGTGCACAATTTATGATCTGATAAAATTAAACTTATTGAAATCCCATGATCAATGTCAAAACCATTTATAAAACTTCCTTTAGTACAGAAACGCTTCCTGTTGTGCCTCCTAATTCCACCCTAGAGATCCCTAGCCTCATGGTATGATTGTTGACTTTCCACTCTTCCCATCTCTCTGTGCTTTCCAAGCCGACCCAGCTGTGGTGAGCAGACTTTTCTCATAAAGCTTTTCCCTCTGAGATAAGACCCGCCTTCACATAATCCTAGCACATGCTTTCATTTCCTCTCTTGCCTGAATAATTTCAAATGCAGCCTTCCCAATCTTCAAAGAGCTGTAAACATTTTTCCTAACACATTAAAGACTATTATCACACTTTTATTTTTGCTTGTATGCAAGAGAAATCCATTGCTATGCCACAATGAAGTCAAAGTCATTTTGCAGCTTTGGAAAATCTAGATGCTGAGAAATATCAACTTGGATGCCTTCCAAAAGCAAATTGTAGTGGGGAAATTAGGGTAATCAAATCTCACATTGGCACCCATCAACAGTCTCACTAATAATTGAGTTTATAATTAGGAAAACACTACAAAATGAAAGGTTGTTCATGTTCTCAAACACAGCAGAGAAAAAGATGAAAGCATAAGTCCAATCTTGAGAAAGGGATGTGGCAGTGTGGTTGGTGGAAGGGTGACCTATTCGATCTTCATGCTCTGGTTCTAGCCTCCTTTATAACCTTTTCCCATTGACATTACCTAAATGCAGTTTTCCAAAGACCCATGTTTTCTAGTCTCTCATCTCTTTCCACACTTTTCCTTCCTTGTCCTAGAAAAGTTGGGTATTTCTTGTTTGTTTCTGGGAAAATTATTATGTAATTGTGGTTAACAATTTCAACTTCTGAGGGCAGTCACTTCCTGAGATTGACTGCTCCCTGTCAGCCAGTCCTTCTGAATTGATTCAGAATCCACACAATACTTCTTCAGTATGAGAGTTCTTCACATTTTGGAAATATATTTGCATGTGTTCTCCCAGCTCATCTACTCCAAAACCAACACTTCTAGTCCTAGAAAGAAATCTTCATATGAAGAAATCTCTCAGGAGATGCTTATTCAGATAAGCCTTTTTTTTTTTTTTTTGGTTGAATGACTTAGCTACTTAGCTAATATTCATTTAAAGGATAGCACATAGAATGAGATATAAATTTCCAATTATAACCAAATTTTATCTAGATATACACTGTTATTAGGAAGTAGGAATATGCTAGGTTTTTCAGTATACATCTTGGACTTATTAAATTTGGGGTCAAGTAAAATGTTCACATTTTTACAAATGAAAATTACCAGTATATTACAAGAAAAATGTAAGGATTTTGCTTTGTTTTCTTTTCTTCCTGGCTGTATAAATGAATATGGAGGAACGTGGTGATAATTAAGAGCTTTAACACTAAACATCTAGAAGTTCGACCAAAGCAGGTGAACAGATAAAAGAAACCCTGCTTATTATCAGGAAATAGATTGAAAGAGATAACATTCAGATATCTATGAGATTAAACCAGAAATAAATATATATTTGCTTGTACATTTATGAACTATTTTTGAAAGTATACACAATAGCTGGTACACCAGTTGCCTCAAAGATACAAATATGAGGGAATGTTCTTGCACTGTTGGTGAGAAATATATATTGATCTAGCCACTATGGAGAACAGTATGGAGATGCCTCAAAAATTAAACTACAATATGACTAAAATAAAACTACCATATGAATAAAATGACCATAAGACCCAGCAACCCCACTACTGGGCATATACCCTGAGAAAATCACAATTCAAAAAGACACATGTACCCCAATGTTCGCTGCAGCACTATCTACAACAGGACAGGAAAGCAACCAAGATGTCCATTGACAGATGAATGGATAAAGAAGTTGAGGTACATATGTATAATGAAATATTACTCAGCCGTTAAAAGGAGTGCATTTGAGTCAGTTGTAGTGATGTGGATGATGCTAGAGCCTGTTATACGAGTGAAGTAAGTCAGAAAAAGAGAAACAAATATAATATATTAAAGCATATATGTGGGATCTAGAAACACAGTACTCACGAACATACTTGCAGGGAAGGAATGGGGATGCAGACATACGGAGTGGACTTGTGGACACAGCAGGGGAAGGAGAGGGTGGGATGAATTTATATATATATATATATATATATATATATATATATATATATATATATATATAAACTACCATGTGTAAACTAGTGTGTGGGAAGCTACTCTATAACACAAGGAGCCCAACCTGGTGGTCTATGATGACCTAAAGGGGCAGGATGGGGGTGGTGGTGGAGGGAGGCTCCAGAGGGAGAGAATATATATGTATTTATGACTGATTCGTGATGTTGTACAGCAGAATCAACACAATATTTCAAAGAAATTATCCTCCAATTAAAAATAAAAAGAAATTGCTTCAGAGATTTATATAAAGGAAGTGAAATTGTTATAGAAAAATAAATAATAATTTCTACCCTTAAAAAAAGATATAATTGTGGCTTGATAGAGGACAAAGTAAGAGAGGAATTTGCACTCTTTACTTGTTTGTGTCTTAAAATTTGAACTGTGATTATATTACCTATTCAAAAAATAAATGTTTTTTTAAAGGAAAAAATATATTTTTCCATAGTTATTTTTGTATGGTCAGAATTTTTTTTTTTTTTGGAACATTTCACAAAAGTGATTAACAAGTGTTATTTTGAAAGTGGGGATATTTTGAATTCCCTAACTCTGTTGTTTGAATTATTTGATAATAGGTATATATTCAAAGACTTCCCTGGTGGCTCAGATGGTAAAGTGTCTGCCTACAGTGCGGGAAACCTGGGTTCAATCCCTGGGTCGGGAAGATCTGCAGAAGTGAATGGCAACTCACTCCAGTATTCAGCAGGGATTTTCTGCCACATGTTTTGTATTCATTAAAATTTTTCCTCTATTTAAAAAATAATTTCTCAGATAGTTGTTATAAGAGGAGGAAGATACATTGATGAATCAAAATTCAGGAGGTCAAAAAAATGAATTTGAAATGGCAATAATCTGAGAGTCTTCATGAAAACTGTTTAAAAAAAAATCAGTTTTCTATATGAATGATTTTTTTCACTTCACATTCTTCTCTGATGATTTGACTTGGTATTTTCCTTGTAATATATTTTCTGCTTTATTACTGATGACCTGTGTTCTATGTTGCTCTGTCTCTACATTATTTTAACCAAAGTTAGGCCATGGAGATAGCCAGAGTACATTGTCCAAAGGCAGTGAAAACATGATTTGTGCCTTCCAAATCTCTTAATGAGACTTGGCACATAAAAAATTATTAATTAATACTTGTTGATTTGAAAGCATAAAAAGAAAAGTGGACACTTGGATACTTCTAAAGATATTCTTAAGTAGAACTGAGTGTTGATCTTGAGTAGTGGTGTGGCATTCATTGACCTGAAACATCTACCAAATTTCACAAGTAGTTGAGAGGATCTCAAACAAAAATTTTACCATTGGGGAAAATAAATCTTTGATAAGATCAACACTTTTCTTTATCTTTCTGCTCTGAAGAAAATTGTACTGTGTGGGTATCATCAGCTTTCTGGCAATGGAGGTCGGGGAGAAGGCAGTATAGACATGCACAGTGATGAGCCAGCAGAACATAAGTCCAAGTCAGTCATCAGAAGATATGAAAGGATGGACATTTAGGTTCTTACTTAGGCAACTGAAGCCCTCATCTTCTTTTCTTCTCTAACCAGCAGTTCTATTATGAAAATAAACTAATATTTTGGATTGCCTAGAAAGATACTAGAAGGATTCATGTAATCATATTGTTTCATAATATATTTGTACTTTTAGATAATTTTTCCTATTTAATAACATATAAAACAATAAATTCATTTTTAAAAACCATTAAACATGAAGTAGATGTTCAAACATGCTCTAACCAAGCCTCTTCATTGAAAGAGGCATGGTAAACCAGACTTCAAAATTTCAACAAATACTCCGACTTTGTCTTTATTTTCTGAGACACTATGAAAACTCTGTAAGTGGCATTCTTCTGTATAGTGTAAGCAATAAATTCAACTAACACCCTAAATTATAGCAGCTAACACAACTAAAAGTATAAAGAAATAATAGTAGTAGCTAATGCTTTTGATTTGTCTTCACACTTTACATGAGAGGCAAATTACAGGTTAGGTTATGAGTCTTGCTTTCAAAGTTCACCCATTAAGTATTAAGTGAAATAAATACTCAATAAATATTTATTTAAAGTCTGTGACAGGGACTCAAATGATGGGAAACATGACCCATTTTCTCTTCTTTTACTTTGTAAAATCAATGTTTCACTTTTTTTCCCTATAACTCCCCAGCCATTGTGTCTTTTTATCCTGGCCCAAGATGTCTTGAGATTAGCTAGAGTTATAGCCTCGATCATCACTTCTCTGGATTTTCTTTTTTCCAGGGGTTTGGTAAGATTTAGTATAAACTCAGATATGGTAAAGTTTTTCCTTTAAATAGTAGTTTCTTTCACAAACAGTCCTGCAGCAATTAATTTAATGCAACATCTTGAGATGCTTTAGAAATTTTTAGAAAATTTCAAAGATACAGGAATTTTCATGTATTATCTATTGTCCATTGTTAATTGTTATTCACAAGGAAAATTTTCTGATAACTTAAAAGGAGACCTATTTTCTTTTCATTATTGAGAGATTCCATAGATGTAGAATACTGAGTTCCAGGTGTTCATTTCATGAAATTCTCACTACAGAGGGAACAAATAAAGGTCCAGATGAAATATGATTCTATTTCCCACCTAGTAACAAGCAGTTTGCTTCAGTTGAGTTTTTGTCTTTGGAACTATGTTGTCAGATCATGAGTTTTTTGGCAACATCAGTGAAAACAGACTGACATGGTTTTGGTTTACACCCCAAAGCTCATAAGCAAGTTTTTTGCCAGTGAGCTATGCATGTGAAGCACGTGAGCAGGTGAAAGTATGATGGCATGGTCACCTCTTCCATTGCTCATAATTTATTTATTCCAAATGGTCCTTTGAACATCTGTTTTATGTTTGAAGTTTTTTATTTTATTTTTCCCATTTATTTTTATTAGTTGGAGGCTAATTACTTTACATCATTGTAGTGGTTTTTGTCATACATTGAAATGAATTAGCCATGGATTTACATGTATTCCCCATCCCGTTCCCCCCCTCCCACCTCCCTCTCCACCCGATCCCTCTGGGTCTTCCCAGTGCACCAGGCCCGAGCACTTGTCTCATGCACCCAACCTGGGCTGGTGATCTGTTTCACCCTAGATAATATACATGTTTCAATGCTGTTCTCTTGAAACATCCCACCCTCGCCTTCTCCCAGAGTCCACAAGTCTGTTCTATACATCTGGGTCTCTTTTTCTGTTTTGCATACAGGGTTATCATTACCATCTTTCTAAATTCCATATATATGTGTTAGTATACTGTAATGGTCTTTATCTTTCTGGCTTACTTCACTCTGTATAATGGGCTCCAGTTTCATCCATCTCATTAGAACTGATTCAAATGAATTCTTTTTAATGGCTGAGTAATATTCCATGGTGTATATGTCCCACAGCTTCCTCATCCATTCATCTGCTGATGGGCATCTAGGTTGCTTCCATGTCCTGGTTATTATAAACAGTGCTGTGATGAACATTGGGGTGCACGTGTCTCTTTCAGATCTGGTTTCCTCGGTGTGTATGCCCAGAAGTGGGATTGCTGGGTCATGTGGCAGTTCTATTTCCAGCTTTTTAAGAAATCTCCACACTGTTTTCCATAGTTTGAAGTTTTAAAAGCCTTTTTTATTTTTAGGTATTACTAAGTAGAACTAATCATCTAAATTACAAAAACATTATGAAATGATATGGCTTCACAAGTCTTTTTAATATCTCTCTCAACAACCAAAAACATCAGTTTATTTTCATAATAGTACTGCTGGCTAGGGAAAAAAAAAGATGTCTTAAGAAGAATACTTACTGAAATGTTCATATGTGATAAATGAGGCACTTCATGCCTTCTGGTGACTGACTTAGACTGATTAAGTAGTGCTCTTCCAGCTGATCACTATGAAGATCTATACTACTTTCTTCCCCACCTCTATTCCCAGAAAGTTTTGCCACCTGGTTAATGCATTTTTCTTCAAAACAGATAAGTAAAGGTCAGGGAAGATAGTTTATGGAAGATTTTTTTTTTTCTGATGGAAAAACAGATCTTCATTGATTCTCTAAATTAGTCCTGAGATTTGGTGAGCTTGTCAGACCTACGTCTCTTGATACCATACCATTTCTTAAAATCCACACTCTTGTTTGAGAATACCTTTTGGAACCATCTAAATGGCCTTTTAAGTATTCAAATCAACAAATATTAATAGATATCTTTTGCTTGCCAAGTACTTTAGGGAGTTTCAAAGGCTATGAAAGGTCCTATCACTACCTGTGATGGACACACCTTCAATGAATCATGCCTTGTATAAACTCTTCCCCTTGATTTCCGCCATAACTTGTGACTTAACTTGCTTCTAGCCAATAGGATATGGCAATAGTGATGAGACATGATTCCCATGGCTAGATTATGTGTGTGGCAAATGTGAAGGAGATTTTCAGATACAGGTATAGAAGATTTTGTGTTAAGCACAATGGCGATTATCCCGGGTGGGCCTGATGTCATCAGATGGAAGTCCTTAAAAGCTGAACTCTGCCGTCTTGTGAGACTCTTGCTCAATGGCTTTGAAGAAGTAAGTTCCTGTCATGAGAAAGCCTGTGAGAGGCCACAGGCCAGAAACCGTGAACTACCCCAAGAAACCAAGGGTGATGTATGATTGACAGCAAGAAAACAGTAACATCAGTCCTTTAACCACTAGGAACTGAATTATGGCAACAACCACATGAGCTTGGTAGAGGACCCTCATGTTCCAGAAAAGAACACAGCCTTGACTGTGTTCTTCCTGCTTTGGAAGACTCTGAACAGAAAACCCAGTTAAGCCGTGATTGGACTTCTGACTCCCATCTGTCAAATCATGTTTTCAGTTTGTGATAATTTGTTATACAGCTGTAAAAAACACAGAAGGCAATGGCACCCCACTTCAGTACTCTTGTCTGGAAAATCCCATGGAGGGAGGAGCCTGGTAGGCTGCAGTCTATGGGATCGCTAAGAGTTGGACAAGACTGAGTGGCTTCACTTTCTCTTTTCACTCTCATGCACTGGAGAAGGAAACGGCAACCCACTCCAGTGTTCTTGCCTGGAGAATCCCAGGGACGGGAGAGCCTGGTGGGCTGCCGTCAATGGGGTTGCACAGAATTGGACACGACTGAAGTTAATTAGCAGCAGCAGCTGTAAAAAAAAACTGATGCACTATCTTTAGAGCATTATCTGAGGTATTCTTGTGGCCCCAACTTGGATTTAAAATAATGTAAATAGAAAAAATTCGAGAGTAACACAGGTCATCTAACAAATTAGAAAATAGATCACAAGCAAAATACCAAGTTAAATAATCTGTTGTGTGTTTCTCAAACTCTGAAAAGAAAAAAAAAAAAGATTGGGATGAAAGTATCACATGAGTACATGTTGAAAGCTGATTATTTTTTTAAGTAACTTTGTTTTACAAAGAACCTAAATCAACTGTTGATTCAACCTTATTTCATTAACATTAAGAGTTTCAATATGTCAAGCTGTCTTCTTGCCCGTACTGTTACTATCCTTGAAAGTATGAATTCTTTTAAACTTGAGCCAGAAGATTTTGGAGATTTTCATTTAATTCCTCAGTGTTTTTGGTATAGGCTCTTTGGAAAGCTAAAATATAATTCTTAAAAGAGTTATACTTACTTACTGAACAATAGTCCCTTAGATATGAGTTATTTTATGACTACACTGAATACAGACCATTTCATGGGAATCATCAGTTCGTAATGGGGTAAAACTTGGAAAAATTAAAATTGCCTTTTGTAGCATTTATTTTATCCCTTTTGGGGGAAGTAAGAACATGATTATATCTAGGTAACCATAAAATTTATCTTCTAACAAGGATACGTTAAAATAAAAGGAGGAATTATTGAAAATGGGGCTGGGATAACAGCAGGGTACACAAAATGTGTCTTGGTGAACCAGGCTTTTTTGTCACTTCTGTTGTAAAGCAATTCCACGTAACAGACACAATGCTATCATGCCCATTTGAATTTCTTTGGGCTTTTTTTTTTTTTAAATTAATTAATTTATTTATTTATTTTATTTTTATTAGTTGGAGGCTAATTACTTTACATCATTGCAGTGGTTTTTGTCATACATTGAAATGGATTAGCCATGGATTTACATGTATTCCCCATCCCAGTCCCCCCTCCCACCTCCCTCTCCACCCGATCCCTCTGGGTCTTCCCAGTGCACCAGGCCCGAGCACTTGTCTCATGCACCCAACCTGGGCTGGTTATCTGTTTCACCCTAGATAATATACATGTTTCAATGCTGTTCTTTTGAAACATCCCACCCTCGCCTTCTCCCAGAGTCCACAAGTCTGTTCTATACATCTGAGTCTCTTTTTCTGTTTTGCATATAGGGTTATTTGGGCTTTTTGAATGATACCAAATAAAAATAGAAACAGAAACACTTCACCCTAAAAGTCCATCACCTACATGGTGGACATGAGTTTGAGTAGGCTCTGGGTGTTGGTGATGGACAGGGAGGCCTGGCGTGCTGCAGTCCATGGGGTCACAGAGATTTGGACATGACCACGAGACTGAACTGAACTGAACTGATATCATAGATTATTCTGAATCAATTTAAATTTTGACTGAGGTAATGAGTCTAATTTTAGGTGACTTATTAGACAAGAATGATAACACTGTATTATATAACTGCTAAGAGAATAGAATTTAAATATTCTGTCTCTCTCACATACATAAAAGATAAATATGTGAGGTGATGAATATGTTAAATTAGCAGTCTATACATTTTCAAATCATTGCATTGTACACCTTACATATCTTACAATTTTGTCAATTAAACTTAAAAAAAAAACAACTCCCAAACTGTGGGCCCCGTCTCTTATATACTCTGGCTTTATTTCCCGTTTTTTCTTTGTTTGTTGCTATAAGCATGTTCTGTTTGGCTTATTTTATATGGACAATCTCTCTTCCTTTTTTTTTTTATTTCCTTCTATTTGAGAGGTAGTATAACGGAGAGATTAAAAGCTCATGTGCTGGATTCTAACTGCTTTGGTTCAAATCTAGTTTCTACTGTTTGGGACCACTAACAGCTTAATTCATCTTGTGTTTTAGTTTTCTCACTTGTAGATAGGAATAAAAATGGAGACTTAAGTATTTAACTCATGTATTGTTAGAGAGTTTTGGGCACATAAGTAAGCACTTAATAAATATTAACTATTGTTATTATTTCTTAATAACAATAAAGATCCCAATGAATAGCTAATTCACTGAGATTTTGCAGTGTAAACATTTTTCCAAAACTAGGAAAACACAAATTATATTCTATAACTAGGAAAATAAAAGTAATGCTTCCGAAAAATCAGCTTGCTAACTTAAAAGGAAACCTGCTTGATTCTCAAGGAAATTATTCTAAAACAAAAGGACTATAGCAATGGAAAAATGTCTGCTTGTTAAAGCCAAAACATACTTCCGTGACTTTGGTCTTTAGAGACTAAGATTCCAGCAGGATTAACTGACTGAAGTTCTAAGCATGCTTGATAGTTCTGAATCAAGTTCAAGTATTCACATTTACAATCAATGCCTTAGAATTAGATATGGTTTAATCTGACGATCAAGTTCATTGGATAAATCGCTCCTCATTAGAATTAAAGTACCGTTCAGAGTATAGCATATAGTCTTTGGAAGGTGGACACATTTCCATGAAAGAGACTTCAAGTGACTGTATAGTAGGAATTTAATAAGTCTGGATAGGGAACGTTAACTATGATTCATCTTACTAATTTGGTACGTTAGCTCAAATTTGCCATTAAACTAAGCAAAGATCCAAGTTACTCAATTATCAAAGTATTCAGTTTTTTGTTTCCAGATTAAAAAAAAAAGCCAGGAAAAATGAAGGTGATTTTTGAGATGTGAGTTAAATTCTCTCTCAATATTTTGGAAAGGTGAGTCATCTCTTGGATATATTGCTTTTGTCACATTAGTTGGTCTGGAAAAAAAACGATGATATAAAACAGAAGCACTGTAATCTTCAAAGAAGAAAAGTAAGTGAACAGATTCTTTCTCTTCTTTTCTTCTTTCCTTTCCTTTTGCCTATCCCACCCTCCCTCCTTTTCTGTATTTCTACCTGCTTTCTTGTGTTTGTTGGTAAAATTCAGTAAGTCCAAATACGAAGTTACTACATAATAGAAAATTGGTTGAGAAATAAATGTTGGCGTCAATTTGTACATATAAATGACTGAGTAATCTAGAGAAATGAATAATTGTTCAAGGGATTTATGTAATGCAAATCAAGTAGGAAGTAAGTCAAATAGGAAGTTCAGACCCTGATCTTCCTACTGTAGATGTCATAGATGGTCCTTTGCTTTTTTTTAAACATGACAACATAATCATAGACTTCATAAAAATTTAGATTTAATTCTCAAGTTTATATATTTATTTGTGAAGTTTTGTCTGAGATCTAAACTCATCTCTCTTTTCAGTTCAGTTCAGTTCAGTCACTTAGTCGTGTCTGATTCTTTGAGACCCCATGGACTGCAGCACACCAGGCCTCCCTGTCCATCACCAACTCCCAGAGCTTACTCAAACTTGTGTCCATTGAGTCGGTGATGCCATCCAACCATCTCATCCTCTATCATCCCCTTCTCCTCCTACCTTCAATCTTTCCCAGCATCAGGGTCTTTTCCAATGAGTCAGTTCTTCCCATCAGGTGGCCAAAGAATTGGAGTTTCAGCTTCACAATCAGTCCTTCCAGTGCAAGACTGATTTCCTTCAGGACTGACTAGTTGATCTCCTTGCAGTCCAAGGGACTCTCAAAGTCTTCTTCAATACCACAGTTCAAAAGCATCAATTCTTCAGGCCTCAGCTTTCTTTATAGTCCAACTCTCACATCCATACATGACTACTGGAAAAACCATCACTTTGACTAGATGGACCTGTGTTGGCAAACTGTCTCTTTTTAATACGCTGTCTAGGTTGATCATAGCTTTTTTTCAAGGAGTAAGTGTCTTTAATTTCATGGCTGCTGTCACCATATACAGTCATTTTGGAACCCAAGAAAATAAAGCCTCTCACTGTTTCCATTTTTCCCCATCTATTTGCCAGGAAGTAATGGGTCCAGATGCCGTGATCTTAGTTTTTTGAATGTTGAGTTTTAAGCCAGCTTTTTAACTCTTCTCTTTCACTTTCATCAAGAGGCTATTTAATTCCTCTTCACTTTCTGCCATAAAGGTGGTGTCATCTGCATATCTGAGGTTATTGATATTTCTCCCGGCAATCTTGATTCTAGCTTGTGCTTCATCCAGCCTGGCATTTCGCATGATGTACTCTGCATATAAGTTAAATAAGCAGGGTGACAATATACAGCCTTGACATACTCCTTTCCCAATATGGAACCAGTCTATTGTTCCATGTCCGGTTCTAACTGTAGCTTCTTGACCTGCATACAGATTTCTTAGGAGGCAGGTAAGGTGGTCTGGTATTCCCATTTTTTAAAGAATTTTCCACAGTTTATTGTGATCCACAGAGTCAAAGGCTTTAGGATAGTCAATGAAGCAGAAGTAGATGTTTTTCTGAAATTCTCTTGCTTTTTCTATAATCCAAGGGATTTTGGTAAGGATGTCCTGGTATGCACAAGGTTTTGTTTGAACCCCCATGCGTCTCTGGCAGTTACGGGGTTTGAGTCGAAATGTGATTTTTCCCCTCCTGCTGTCTTTTTTGGGGTTTCTCCTTTGCCCTTGGACATGAGGTATCTTTTCTGATGGGATCCAACTTTCTTTTGTCAATTGTTGTTCAACAGTGAGTTGCAAATTTGGAGTTCTTGCAGGAGAAGATGAGTGCACATCCTTCTACTCTACCATCTTGGAATCCACCCATCTCTCTTTTGTGTAGTTTAAATTTTAAGTGTTAACTCAGTTTGTTATTTCTGATCTTATCATACCTCATCTGTCTTCTATATTCTCAACTATGGTCAGCTGTTTTCATTATCCACTCCATAGCATACATCCACAGCTTTGCAACTGCTTGAACTTATTAGCAAGGTAACAGCTATAGCCATTACTATGAAAAATTTTAGAGTAAAGAAACTGATTTAACTTTACTTAATCCATGATTTTCTGATCACAGAATCTTTTTTTTTTTTTTTCATGGAACACATATTAACACTTGACCAGAGTAAAAATTGAAAAATTTACCATAACCTATAAGATCCTGTAGCAATTCAGTCTGACTCCTGTTGAATTTCTGGCCTCATCTCCTATATCTCACTACCCTCACTCACACCTCTTTATCTGTATTGGTCTGTGTGTGTGTGTGTGTGCGTGTGCACGTGCGCTGTGTTGCTCAGTAATGTCTGACTCTTTGTGACCCCATGGCTTGTCGCCCACCAGGCTCCTCTGTCCATGGGATTCTCCATGCAAGAATACTGTAGTGGGTTGCCATTTCCTTCTCCAGGAGATCTTGCCAACCCAGGGATTGAATCTGTGTCTTCTTCATCTCTTGGATTGGCAGGAGGATTCTTTACCACTGAGCTACCTGGGAAGCTCTATTGGCCTCTTTGCTGTGGACTACTTCTAGTTCACCTCAGAGCTGTAGGTTTAGGCTTCTCCTGGGAGACCCTAGGGCAATAATCCCAAGGATGGACAGCTTTAGTTAGCGTTGAAAGTGAAAATGTTAGTTGCTCAATCATGTCGGACTCTTTGTGATCCCATGAACTGTAGCCTGCCAAGCTCCTCTGTCCATGGGATTCTCCCAACAAGAACCCTGGACAGCTTTAACATCACTTCAAAAACTCAAGGCACACAAACTGCCAGAATAGTATCTAGGTTTAGTAAATTCTTTGTAACCCCTTTGGGAATTTATTTGCCCACAAACTTCAACTCACTGACTTTACAGACCGTAATAATTTATTTCTTAAAGTAAGTCAAATATCCTTTGTCACAATTTTCTAGATGCCATTATTTTTTAGACAAAGTGAATCTAAATATTTGTAGTAATGCAAAAATTTTAAATGTTTTATGGTAAAGTCTTTTAACCTTTTCAGGTTAGAAATGTTTTCTTTTTTTTTTTTTTAACTCTTTATTTCATATTGGGGTATAACTGATTCCCTGGAGGAAGGCATGGCAATCCACTCCAGTATTCTTGCCTGGAGAATCCCCAAGGACAGAGGAGCCTGGTGGGCTGTAGTCCATGGGGTTGCAAAGAGCTGGACATGACTGAGCAACTAAGCACAGCACACATAGCCTATTAACAGTGCTGTGATAGTGTCAGGTAAAGAGCAAAGGTACTCAGCCATACATATAGTGTAACCATTCTCCCCCTAACTCCCCCCCCCCCACCCCCAGCCAGACTGCCACATAACATTGAGCAGAGTTCCATGTGCTCTACAATAGGTTCTTTGGTTATTCAAGTTAAAATTTCTAATGAAGTCAATTACTATGCCATAACCAGTGGAGAGAGCAAAATGATTATGAGTCTGATATTTGAATCCTGATTGCTATTCCCATATTTAGGTTCTGCCACTTACTCATTATATGATTTTGGTTACGATACCTCTTTCTTCTCATGTGGAGGCCTGGGATGATTGAACTTTCCGTTCCTGAAAGTGTTAGTTGCTCAGTCATGTCTGGCTCTTTTTGGCCTCATGGACTGTAGCCCACCAGGCTTCTCTGTTCATGGGATTTTCCAGACAAGAATACTGGAATGGGTTGCCGTTTCCTTCCCTACTAGGTAGCTTGTAGCAGGCAAGACAGACTAGAGCAGTACTCTTAAACTTTACCATGATTGAGAATCACCTAGAGGCTAACGTATGTCTGGCCCCAATCCCAAGGTTTCTGATTCAGAGGTCTAGGATGAGACCCAATCATTTGCATTTATAATAAGTTTCCAAAATAATGCTTCTGATGCAAAGCTACACTTTGAGAACCACTGGGCTATGATATTCTGCAGTAATAAACAATTCCAAATCTCAGTGGCTAACAGCAGCAGAAGTGGTTTCTGGTGTATGCTGCAGGAACAATGTAGTCTTCGGGGGCTTCGCTTATCATCGTCACCCAAGGACCCAGGCTCTCGGGGGCTCTGTTGTCTCCCACGTTTCTATGGTCATCACAGAGGAAAAAGAAGACATGGTGAATCTTGGACTGGCTCTTAAAATTTCTGATTGAAAGTGATCACTCAATGTCAGCTTTTATTAGAAAGTTTACCAGAATTTTTCTTTCTGTTAATATTCACTGTCTAGGGATAGGTAACTCTTCAAGAAGGGTTTGACACTGAACTTTGAGATGTGTGGGGAGAAGTTAGAAGGGCAGGGAGGGAAGACTGTTCTCATCTTTGTGCTGACTTTGTGAAATAATATACTCTTTTCATTATTTTTTTCCCCTCTATCACCCGAACTGCCTTTTCTTACTTCAGGCTCTTTCTCTATATACAAATCTTGCTTCTGGGAACCTTTCCAGCTTTAACTTCTGGATCCCATTTCTTCGATCTTGCCTGTCCTGTGGTTGACATAATAGCTCAGAATTATTGATCAGGGCTTTATTTTAAGTGTTTTACACATAGCCTTCGCTTTAATCACTAAATCTCTTATCATTTGCATTTTATAAATAAGGAAACTGAGATCCAGAGGCCCTTCAACTTTCATCTGATAGTTGTCTTCTGTTTCTTGAACTCGAGGCTTTGGAACTTTTCTTGCTTAGGGTCCCCCCTTAATCTGGTTTGTGGACTTCGTGTGCTGCAGGCCTGAGTTCACATAAGGCATGTCTCTGCCAAACTTGATTTCTGGAAAGGAGGCACAGGCTCGGATGGATGAAAACATCTGCCCCTGGGCTTTTCCGTGGTGGCTCAGACAGTAAAGAACCTGCTTACAATGCAGGAGACCTGGGTTCGATCCCTGGGTAAGGAAAATCCCTTGGAGAAGGAAATGGCTACCAACTCTAGTATTCTTGTCTGGAGAACCCCACAGACAGAAGAGCCTGATAGGCTATGGTCCATGGGGTTGCAAACAGTTGGACACGACTGAATGACTAAACAACACCCAACAACAAACCTGGTATCAACTCTCTACCCCACTATAGGAGGATACTTGATAACTCTAGGCCTAATTCTTATTTGTAAAATGAGAACAATAGTAATGACCTCAAAGAAACCCATTTTTAAGTAAAGCATCATTTTTCTGTACTGCAAAGGCCTGCCAGAAAATCAAACAAGAGGTGGCTGGACCGGTAAGAGCTTATGCAACTGTAATTAATTAATGAGATATGTGGATCTGTTCGTTACAATTTTTTCAGTGTATTTGTGCTGCCAAAAGATGAGTTTAGTCTCCAGAGACCAGGATTAAGTAGCATGAAGAATTTGAAGTAATCCTTCTTTTCTAGCATGACTTGTTTTTCATCTCTGTTCAAATAACCAAGTTGATTTATTTCATAATTTTAGGTTTGCTTGCACATTATTTGATTATATGTTTTTCAGTTTACAATTGTATGCAATGGAATGAGTGTGCTTTAGCATTCTGTTAGGCATTACTATGGATACAAGAGAATTAAAAGGCCTGATCTCTGATGCTAGGGAAGTGACATGCTAATTGGGAAAAGTTAATACTCCAGAAACATCTCTAGAAAGATTCCAAATTATGTATTGGGTGGGACTTTGCAGGTGGCCCAGTGGAAAAGAATCCACCTAACAATTCAGGAGACCCAAGAGATGCAGGTTCAATCCCTGGGTTGGGAAGATCCCCTGTAGTAGGAAATGGCAACCTGCTCCAGTATTCTTGCCTGGAAAATTCCATGGACAGAGGAGCTGGCGGGCTACGGTCCATGGGGTCACAAAGTCAGACATGACTGAGCACGCAAACCGGCAAGCAATGTATCGGGTAGGAGCTTACTGGAAAACCCAAATGAATGTTTTGGCCAACCCAGTATTATACAGTATCAGTTAGTGAGCAGAAGTGTACACCTATAGTATATGGCTGGGGCTTTCCTTTCTTAGATTTTGAAAGAAATTTATTACAGGAAAGCTCTACAGGGGACACTACATTATCTGGTAGATGGTATCTTGGAGTATATTTTTACAAGATACTGAAGGGGTGGAATTCTCTTATGTCACCCCTCAGACACATGCCAGGTGGGTCTTATCAGAAAACTGGATTAAGATAGGGAGGAGTTCCTAATTATCTGTTCCAGCAACTAAGCCTTCCAATGTTAAACAAAATTTTTAAAAATACATCCCTTTTCCCAATTTATTCTCCCCAATGCTGTCAGAGTAATCTGTTAAAAATGCAAATCTGATCATGTCAACTTCTGGTCTATGCTGTGGTTCTTGCAAGCTTCTTTCTTTCTTCTCTTCCTCTGTTAATTAAAAGAAAAAATCTACTGAGTATCTATGTGATATTAAGCACTTGTTGAGTATTGAGGCAGTAATGTAACAGGAGGGAAAGAGGCAGGGCATAACTTTTGAAAGGATGACATAGTGCAAAGACACAACGTAAGCCAATTTGAATCAGATGAGACCAAGATGGCAGATAAGACTAGACCTTCATCCTCAATCAGCAAGTGAAATGACACACCCAGAGGTGCCATGACAGTTCCAAGGCACTGTCAAAAGACCAAGGAGTGGGCGGTGGCCCAAATCCTGGAAATCTCCACCCCTTCCCCAAAGTATTTGGAATAATCCTCTCACTCATTAGCATATGGAATTGCCCAGCCTATAAAAACTAACCACACCACATTCTCACACCACTAACCCCATGGCCACACTCGGCCTCTGCGATGGCCCACCCTCTATGTGTTGAGTGTGCTTCTCTTTCAATCTGAATAAACCCACTTCTTACCTATCATCCCCAAGGAAAAAAAAATGCAAAATGGCAAAATGGTTGTCTGAGGAGGCCTTACAAATAGCTGAGAAAAGAAGAGAAGTGAAAGGCAAAGGAAAAAAGGAAAGATATTCCCATTTGAATGCAAAGTTCCAGAGAATAGCAAGGAGAGATAAGAAAGCCTTCCTCAGTGATGAATGAAAAGCAATAGAGGAAAATAATAGAATGGGAAAGACTAGAGATCTGTTTAAGACAATTAGACATACCAAGGGAACTTTTATGCAAAGATGGGCACAATGAAGGAAAGAAATGGTATGGACCTAATAGAAGCAGAGGATATTAAGAAGAGGTGCAAGAATACACAGAAGAACTATACAAAAAAGATCTTAATTAATGACCCAGATAACCATGATGGTGTCATCACTCCCCTAGAGCCAGATATCCTGGAATGTGAAGTCAAGTGGGCCTTAGGAAGGATTACTATGAACAAAGCTAGTGGAGGCGATGCAATTCCAGCTGAGCTATTTCAAATTCTAAATGATGATGCTGTGAAAGTGCTGTACTCAATATGGCAGCAAATTTGGAAAACTCAGCAGTGGCCACAGGACTGGAAAAGGTCAGTTTGCATTCCAATCCCAAAGAAAGGCAATGCCAAAGAATGCTCAAACTACTGCACGATTGCACTCATCTCACACACTGGCAAACTAATTCTCAAAATTCTCCAAGCCAGGCTTCAGCAGTACATGAACCGTGAACTTCCAGATGTTCAAGCTGGATTTAGAAAAGGCAGAGGAACCAGAGATCAAATTCCCAACATCCACTGGATCATAGAAAAAGCTAGAGTTCCAGAAAAACATCTACCTCTGCTTTATTGACTACACCAAAGCCTTTGACTGTGTGGATCACAGCAAACTGTGGAAAATTCTTCAAGAGATGGGAATACCAGACCACCTGACTTGCCTCCTGAGAAATCTGTATGCAGGTCAAGATGCAACAGTTAGAACTGGACATGGAATGACAGACAGACTGGTTCCAAATCAGGAAAGGAGTATATTGTCAAGGCTGTATATTGTCACCCTGCTTATTTAACTTATATGCAGAATATATCATGTGAAATGCCAGGCAGGATGAAGCACAAGCTGGAATCAAGATTGCTGGGAGAAATATCAGTAACCTCAGTTATGCAGATGACACCACTTATGGCAGAAAGCGAAGAAGAACTAAAGAGCATCTTGATGAAAGTGAAAGATGAGAGTGAAAAAGTTGGCTTAAGGCTCAACATTCAGAAAACTAAGATCATGGCATCTGGTCCCTTTACTTCATGGCAAATAGATGGGGAAACAATGGAAACAGTGAAAGACTTTATTTTCCTGGGCTCCAAAATCACTGCAGATGGTGACTGGAGCCATGAAATTAAAAGACACTTGCCCCTTGGAAGGAATGCTATGACCAACCTAGACAGAATATTAAAAAGCAGAGATATTACTTTGCCCACAAAGGTCCATCTGGTCAAAGCTATGGTTTTTCTAGTAGACATGTATGGATGTGAGAGTTGGACTATAAAGAAAGCTGAGCGCCGAAGAACTGATACTTTTGACTTGTGGTATTGGAGAAGACTCTTGAGAGTCCCTTGGATTGTAAGGAAATCCAACCAGTCCATCCTAAAGGAAATCAGTCCTGAATATTCACTGGAAGGGCTGAAGCTGAAACTGAAACTCCAATCCTTTGGCCACCTGATGGGAAGAACTGATTCATTGAAAAATACCCAGATGCTGGGAAATTTGAAGGCAGGAGGAGAAGGGGATGACAGAGGATGAGATGGTTGGATGGCATCACCGACTCGATGGACGTGAGTTTGAGTAAGCTCTTGGAGCTGGTGATGGACAGGGAAGCCTGGCATGCTGCAGTCCATGTGGTCGCAAAGAGTCAGACAGGATTGTGCGACTGAACTGAACTGAACTGAACGTATCATTTTGTCTCTTCCTGAATTCTTTCTGTGATGATACATCAAGAACCTGAACTTTATTAGGTCCTGAAACCAGGTACCAAGGATTTTGGCTGGGCTGAAGTCCCAGCCATGTGGTTTCAATTCCCAAGTAGGATTTTGGCTGGGTTCGCGTCCCAGCACATGGGTTCAAGTCCCAGTCTGTGGTAAAAGGTTTCAATAACACGTGATAAGAAATAGTGCTTGTTTGCGTTTAGGACTTTCCATTCTATCTGTGAGGAAGCTGAGCAGACAAAAAGTTATAGTGTGGTGTAATTTAGAGAATTCTCAGATTAGGGGAGTTCATCATACAGACTCAGTGTATCAGCAGAGTTTTTGCAGAGAGTGTGATGCTTGGGTTAATTTGGAAGTACTAATGGCAGTTGGTGAGACTAAGGATGTGTATATAGAAGGTATAAGATGCTTCCATAAGAGAGAGCAGCAAATTCTGAGCATCAGAGATGAGAGCAAATATGTAATAAACAGTTAACATGGGTTCTGAAACAGGTAGAGACAAGAGGAGTGAAGCTGCATGATAAAGACCCTACATGTCTTGGAAAAGTTTTTGGAATTTACTAAAAAGGTATTAGGGGCTGCTTAAGAATTTTAAGTACAGTATCATTGTGTTACTTTACATTTTTATATATACCCTAGTCAGCTAACAATTATTCTTTCTTACTCTGGAGAATCTCTGCTTAATCCTCCTGGTGTTTTGTACTGTAGGACCTTATCTCCCTGACTGTGCATTGTTGCCTAAACTTCAGATAGAGGCACTAATCAGGTTAGCTCCATCAGATTCTGGGTCTTTTGAGTTGAATCTGAGGACCACCCAAAGTACAGATGGGAATCTTAACTTGGGATCCATGGAATTACATATTCTGTTAAGAGAATTTGGAAGCAGAGAGGTAATTATGGAGCAATTATCAAGAGAAAAGTCGAGGCTGGAGACAAAGTGAAACTCCTCTCCTGAAATAGTTGTTGTTATTCAGTAGCTCAGTTGTGTCTATTTGTGACCCCATGGACTGTAGCACACCAGGCTTCCCTGTCCTTCACCATCTCCAGGAGTTTGCTCAAACTCATGTCCATTGAGTCGGTGATGTTATCCAACCATCTTATGCCCTGTCTCCCCCTTTTCCGCCTGCCTTCGATTTTTCACAGCATAGTTCTAGTCTTAGCTCCTATCAAAACCTGAACTGTGTGAAATAGATGACCAATCCAAGTTCGATGCATGGAACAGGGCACTCACCCAGTACACTGGGACAACCCTGTGGATGGGATGGGGAAGGAGGTAGGGGGGGGGTTCAGGATGGGCGACACATGTACACCCGTGGCTGATTCATGTCAATGTATGGCAAAACCACTACAATACTGTAAAGTAATTAGCCTCCAATTAAAATAAGTAAATAAATTTTAAAAACCCCAAAACTTGAACGCTTTCCTAGTTTTGGGTCCTCTAGACAGCATGCATTCTTATCTCAGTTTGGATTCCTGATGCAGACCTTAAGATATATACAGTCATGAGACAAGTATTTTAGAAGCATTCCCAGAAAAATAAGAAAGTAGACTAAATGGGATCAGGCAACAAAAAGGGGTGCAGTGTGTAGACAAACCCAGTGGAGGGGGAACTCAGGCTCAACACCTCAGGGCAATCCTACAGGCAGTGTCAGTCTTTCCTCTGGAGTTTTCACAGTCAAGGGTGCAGGGAGCCCCAGATGTTTCTACCCCTGTGTCTGTCAGTCATTTGTTAAGAACTGAATTGGGGCCTTCCTTGGTGGTCCAGTGATTAAGATTCTGAGCTTCTAATCTGGGCTTCCTCCCTGTTCAGGGAATTAAGATCCCAAATGCCACATGATGTGGCCAAAAAAAGAGGAAAAAGAAGAACCCTCCCTGAGAAGACCCTAGTGTTGAGAGAATTCTAGTTTTCTGTGCCTATTGCTGAGAGAAGCTTGTAGGTCTGGCTGTTGAGAGAAAGGGCCCACCAGGACCCCCCTGGTGGGGTGATAGATACTTATCCAAGGAGGTATGGGCAAGAAAACTGACACTAGTGGCTATAATCCTTGAAGTTAATTCCTCTTTTAAATTTTTTTCAGTGAGCCTTAAGTTCATTTTACATAACCTTCAACCCAAAAGTCTAAAATAACACCATGGTCATTAGGTTGTATTTTACAGCAAGAATTCTAGCTACAGATAATGGACTAAGGGATGCCAAATTTTGATATAAACCACTTAGAAACTGTTGAAATAATCCATTAGTCATTTTATTTTGTTTTATTTCATTTCATGTTTATTCATTCAAAAATAGTTATTAAATGTCTATGTTACCAATTGATGGGGGGTACAGCAACGATTAAGGTTGATAGATTCAGCAGTTCTTTTGTTTAATAAAGACAATGAGACAAATTAACTGAAAATTATAATTGGGTGTGATAAGAAATGAGTGCTTTAGGGAAACATTTGAAGGCACCCAGTGGAAGGGAAATTTCCCTGGAGAAAGAGATGTGGAAATTGGACCAAAGAGGGAAGAGATAATAATGGGCTTGAAAACCGTAATATCAATGAGTAGAAGTGAATTTGTCTGGAAGTTATTTAAGAGGTAGAAGTAATAAGCCATGAAGTAATATTCACGAGTATGAAAGATTTTCTACTTGGTTGGCTAAAGATAACCATTAACTGGGGCAAAAAATACAAAAAAGTAGATTTGGGAGTCAACACTGAAGTTTGTCTTGGCAATGTTCAATGGGAAATATTATGACATATAAAAATGGGCTTGTGATCTTTTTTGGAAATCTAAGGCATAAGAATGGATGTCTTACAGAGAATTTTAAACTTAAAGCCATGACCCAACTTTGAAGGAAAGTTTGATTAAAAAGACTGACATAACCAACAAACTTTACGAATTAACTGGACTTAATCCCAACACTTTTAGATTCTCCTTGACTTTCATTTCCCTTGGTTAGATTTATTTTTTAAAAGCCAAAGAGTCAGTTATGACTGTAATTTATTAGGAAAATTTCATGTGTCCTTTTTGTTTGTGGAAAAGTTGTGTTTCCCAAGCCTTATTATCTGAATTTGCCTGTCTATATTGAGGGCAAAAGGAGAAGGGGGCAACAGAGGATGAGATGGTTGGACGGCATCACTGGCTCAGTGGACATGAGTTTGAGCAGACTCTGGGAGATGGCAGAGGACAGGGAAGCCTGGTGTGCTGCAGTTCATGGGGTTGCAGAGTTGGACACAGCTTAGCAACTGAACAACAACAATAATTTTGCTTAGCTATGTATCACCTATACCACCTTTAACAATAGTCTCTCCCCTCTCATTTCCATGCTATAATATCCATAAACCATGTACTTAATGTGTTAGTTATATTTTATAAAGCACAATGAAATAAATGCATAAATATCATATACTACTATTATTCATGTATAACATCACATCTTTTCCAAAAGAAAACATAGATTTTGCCAGTGGCTGAAATGTATGTGATAAGTCAGAGAATATGCTTTTTCCTTTTTTTTTTTTTTTTTGAGATAGCTTCAGAACCCACCTAGCAAGGGTAGGTTCATGCTCCCTATTGGCAGGTTCATGTGCCCTTCAAGCCTGTAGGGAGAATCTTTCCTTGCCTCTTCTTACCTTCCAATGGTGATCTTGGTGTCCTAGGCTTTGCAGAGTTTCTTTGGGGCTTGATTCACTGCTTTATTAGGGAAAAGAGGAAGCTGGAGACTGTTACAAGAGCATTCATCTCCCCCTATACACTATCCTTGAGTCTGAAGGGAAGAGAAGTTCAGTTTAGAGCTTTGTATTTATTGGACCATATTCCTTAGATTGGCAATTTTATAAGAATCAAAGACCAGATAATGTTATTAAAGAGAAATGAATGAACTAAAGCAAATAGACTTGAAGATGAAGCATATGAACGAGTAAATATTCTGAAGTAGACAAGAATGAGGACTTTTCTCTGAACAGAAATATCTAAAGCTGCTCATGAATGCCCTGGGTGACTGCAGTAATGAAAGTGATTTCTCAAGAAGACATTTCTTAGACTTGAATTATGGGGATGAAATGCTTGACACATTTCTGAGGTTAGATAATTTGTGTATTAAGTGCCTACAGGGCTTCAGGCAGCCTGTCTGCAAAAGGGAGCAAACACAGGGGCACTTTGTGATGACCTTAGTGCCCAGAAACCATATGGAGCAGTGGCCCAGCAGCCTGACTGGTCCACCCTGGTTCAGACCTCGCACAGGTATTTACCCATGACAGCACTGGTGCATGATAAGTCACTTCAGTCGTGTTGGCCCTTTGCAACTCTATGGCCTGTAGCCCGTCAGTCTCCTCTGTCCATGATCCCATGGACATGATTCTCCAGGCAAGAACATTGGAGTGGGTTGCCATTTTCTCCTCCAGGGGATCTTCCCAACCCAGGGATGGAATCTGAGTCTCTTATAAATCCTGTATTGGCAGGTGGATTCTTTACCACTAGCGCCACCTGGGAAACCTCACAGCACTGGTACCCAGGTCTTTTTATCCAGTTTACTTAAGTCCTGTTTGGAACAAGATTAGAAAATACATTTAATAAGCAAAAGTGCTGCTATAGATATTATCCTGTGACTCTATGGAAAGTCTCAAAGGCAACGTCAAACGGTAACTAGGATATGACATGCTCCAGTTGTGAGGTTACTGAGTTTGTTTTGTTTTAGATTAACAGACTCTATTTAGAGAAAAAAAAAAAAAATTGAGCAGGAAGTACAGAGAATCCCTCTATTCTCCCCATAGCTTTCCCTGTTATTAACATCTTACATTAGTGGGAGCACATTTGTTACAATTGATGAATCAACAGTAATATATTGGGCTTCCCTGGTGGCTCAGATGATAAAGAATCTGCCTGCAATGCAAGAGACCCAGATTTGATTTGATCCCTTGGTCGGGAGGATCCCCTGGAGAAAGGAATGGCTACCCACTCCAGTATTCTTGCCTGGAGAATTCCATGGACAGAGGAGCCTGGTGGGCTGCATAGTTTATATAGGGATTCACTCTTTGTGTTTTATAGTTTTACAGGTTTTGATAATGTTATGTATCCATCATTACCATGTTATGCAAAATAGTTTTACTACTCTAAAAATCTCCTGTGTTGTACCTATGCAATCTGCCCTCTTTCCCCTGGTCCCATAGTTTTGTTTTTTCTAGAATGTCATATAGTATGTAGCCTTTTCATATAAACTTCTTCTACATAGCAATGTGCATTTCAGGTTCCCCCAAGTCTTTTTGTGACTTAATAGCTAATTTCTTTTTATCACTGAATACTATCTCATTGTCTGGATGTACCACAGGTTATTTATTGATTCATCTACTGAAGGGTATCTTAATTGCTTCCAAGTTTTGGCGATTATAAATAAAGCTTTTTATAAACGTCCATATGCAAGTTTTTGTGTGAACATGTTGTCCTTTTTTTTCAGTTTTACTGAGATTGTAATTGGCATATAGCATATGTGTTAAGTTTTAAGGGTGCTGCATAATGACTTGACTTATACAAGATTGTAAAATGATTCCTGCAGTAAGTTTGGTTAGTAACCATCAGCTAATATTGATATTCATTTGCTTACTCCAGCATGATTGCCGGAGTATATGTAGTAAGACTGCATTTAGCTTTGTAAGATGTACCAAACAGTCTTTCAAAGTGGCTGTATCATTTTAGGTTCATTTTTAACCTTCCTCCTTGGTCATCACTGTGTCTCTCCTCATCCTTTCATTTGTTTCCTTGGTGACCAGGGCTCTCCATGTGACCTTCACCATGCTGATCAATACCCAGCACCCCACCCCAACTTCTTTCCAAAAGCACATGTAGGTCTCATCTCTTTATATTTCTGATCTCAGCTAGGAAAACAAGTAATAGCAATGAGCATTCAGGTAGCACTTACTGTTTATAACAAACATTGCTATAAAATTTTCCTTTTAATTTTCAAAAACAATTCTCTGATAAGGGCTAATTTTCCCCAATTTGAAGATGGGGAATCTAAGGTATAATTAAAATTCATATAACTAGTCAGTGGTAGAAATGGACTGGACATTGCTCAAATGTCCACTTAAAATCTCTTCTGTAATAAAGAAGAGTGTAGTTTAAATAAGCATATAAATAAATCAGATAATTCTTTCAGTTAAAATTGGAAATTTTAATAGCTAACTTGGCTGACATATTACTCCTCCAGAAAACACAGCCTTTTAAAAAGTTGTATTTCTAATGCCATAACCCAAAGGAACAAATAATGGTGGTTATTTTACTCACTAAAGGATGCTTTAATGACAAAGTTAGTCAAATATGCAATCAGTCAAACAGTATCTGCCTTTTAAAGAAGGTTTTACTTCTCTCTTGATATAGCAGAGAAATAGTAATGATCCTTTCTGAAATTAGAGAAAGTTGTTAAGGAAGAAATGGTCTGTAAAAAGTGAATAGACTTCTCAACATTTTATAGGTTGTTTGCTGAGCTTTAAAAGGAAACATTTTAAATGTAGAAGTTAGTCTTGCACATAAAATACTATATAAATGTTTAAATAATTTTCTATTTATAATAAAAGCATGTACTAGAAGTAAAAACTGAAATCGAAGTCAATTTCTGAAACAGAAAAAGATTACGAATCCTCTCGTATAACTTGGCATTATGTTTTAATTAAATGTATTCCATTAACATTCCCTGATCATTCCTCTTGTTTCCTTTGAATACCCCCCAATCATCCAAGTGGTTTCTGGCCATTGTGTAGACCTCAATATATTACTCCCGAGGGATGAACTGTTTGGAAATTGTGAGCTGCATTCACCTGTCTTTCTAGGATCCCCGCATCCAGCCCTATTCCTGAGATAGCAGTGAAACGAGATATTCAGCATCTGCACTTGCTTCCTAAACCACTAAGACACTGAGTAGCTTAAAACAGCAGAAACTTACTGTCTCAGTTCCAGTGGCTAGAAGTCTGAAATCAAGGTGTTGGTAGGTTCATGCTCCATTCAAACCCGAACAATAGAACGCTTCCTTGCCTCTTCCTAGCTTCTGGTGGGTCCTGGTGATCTTTGGTGTTCTTCAGCTTGGAGCTACACAGCTCTCATGTCTGTCTTTATGCTCACATGATATTCTCCTTGTGATGTCTTTCTGTCCTCACGCCGGCATTTTTGTATAAATACACCAGTCATACTGGATTGGGGGCCAGACTAGTCCTGTATGATCTCATGTTAACCAATTGTATCTATATCAACCTAGTTCCAAATAAGGTCACATTCTGACATTCTGAATGTTAGGACTTCAACATATCTTTTTTGGTGGGGGGCGGTGTGGGAGATAATTTACAACAGCACACTCTTCTTTTTTTCTGGGAACAGCAACTTCTGGGGGAAAAAAAATCAAAACACTCTACTCATTTCAATTATCTAGTTCTAGTGAAGTCCATGGGGTCACTAAGAGTCAGACATGACTGAGTAACTTCAGTTTCACTTTTCACTTTCATGCATTGGAGAAGGAAATGGCAACCCACTCCAGTGTTCTTGCCTGGAGAATCCCAGGGACAGGGAAGCCTAGTGGACTGCCATCTATGGGGTCGCATAGAGTCAGACACGACTGAAGTGACTTAGCAGCAGCAGTAGCAGTGAATGCATTCTGCTAGTTGACACACAGGTTAGAATGTAACTAAATCTGCACCTTTCAAAGTCCTTTCTCAGGAAAAGAGAAAACTAGATTCAGCTTCTCTTGGTCATAAAGGCATCTGAAACACAGAACATGTTTCCAGACTCACAGAAGATATCAGTCTTGGAGAATGAAATCAACAAGCGGAGAATGGCAAAGATAAGACAACTCCTTTGGCTGCAAAGACATAAAGTCTATTCTTGCTGTAGTTAGTTGGAGAAGTTGTTTTTCTTTTATTTGCACAACAAAATCAACAGAACAATAAAAACCATAAAATCACCAAGGGGCATCTACCTACTGGAGCTGGTAGAAGTTGCCACCATGCCACTCTGAAGATTATCTTCACAACGCAGACTCAAGAAATTTCTCAAGGCAAAGTAGATCTCATATGGGATAAATCAAGCTGGTTTCCTGCGTTTATCCATAATTCACAAATTTTGGATGCTAGTGAGTCCAAAATTCAGGGATTTTAATTTTGATTCAGACACTGGGTCACTGCATATGTCAAGTCATTTACTCATTTGCCCGTTGCCTCTTGTCTGTGTTGATACAATAGGAATAAATAGTAGTTGCTGAGTCTAGAGGTATGATTCAATTTGTGTTAAATATGTTTTCAGAGTTAATGCAATTCTTTTTCTTTCTATAGTATTTTTACACATATAACTTAAAATAGTATAGAAATTTTTAAAGAAGACATACCATTTAGATTTCTGTTTATAGTTTAAAAGACTAGCAATTCAAAATTTTATGACTATGAGGACTGAAGAAAGTTATTAGAATGAAAACAGTTTAATAATGAACTCATAAAATTTATTGTAGTTTGACATATATTTTCTGTTTCTTTTAAAAAACATATTTTGAGGCTATGTTATAAGAAGCATACGTATTTAGAATTATATCTTTCTGTTGCACAAGCACTTTTTAATTATAACTGGCTTTCTTTAATAATTCAATGTAGAATGCTATAATCTTTAGTGTAACCAGCAAAAGAAGAATCTAGTATAAAGTAGTACCTTTAAGACTTCTTGAAAAATCTAATGATCTTAGATCATTTAGCTTAGTTTTTCTGAAGAATAAGTTACAAAGATGCCAATGTAACCCCTTTCATGATCCAGAAGAGCAATCTCAGTAGCATGACAGAAATCTTAGTTTCTACCAAAGAGAAGCATGATTGTTGAAAGAAAAAGGAGAAGAAACTGTTTCCTATTACCTGGTTATTTATACAGTAGAGCATATTAATGTACATTATTTTGGATTGGCTAGAAAATTCATTAGAGTTTCTTCTGTAAGATCTGATGGAAAAACTGAATGAACTTTTTGGCCAACACAATGCATATACATAACACATAAACATATAGACTTAATACATATACATATGTAATATACAATATTGTAAATAATAGGATAATAGGGAACAAAATGTGGCATAATAGAAGTTACTCGATTAATTGACAAAGAAGACAGGGAGAGAAAAGTTAACATAGATTAGGCAGGACATTAAAAAATAGTAATATTACAAATCTCAAATAGCTTCAGCAATAATATTAAAATGAAATGAACTGAGTACTCCAAGTAGAAGACTACAAATGATAGTTATATGGCACTTATAAGATAGACAACTTAAATATGAGGATCCAGAATGATAGAAAATAAAATGGAAGAAGAAATAGGCAACTGCTAAACAAAAGAAAGCTACTAATGCAGTCACTTATACTTAAGGTATGAAGTATTATTAGAAAAAGGCTTAGTTTCCATCAGAGAAGCATAACACTTTATTTTTTTTTATTATTTTTTTCATTTATTTTTATTAGTTGGAGGCTAATTACTTTACAATATTGTAGTGGTTTTTGTCATACATTGACATAAATTAGCCATGGATTTACATGTATTCCCCATCTCGATCCCCCCTCCCACCTCCCTCTCTACCCGATCCCTCTGGGTCTGTGGTACATAATGTTTTATTTTTTTAATTTTTATTAGAGTATAGCTGCTTTACAATATTGTGTTAATTTCTACTGTATAGATAAATGAATCAGCTATATGAATGAATAAATCCCCTCTTTTTTTGGATTCCCTTCCCATTTAGGTTACCACAGAGCATTGAATGAGCTCCCTGTGCTATACAGTTCAGTTCAGTTCAGTTCAGTTCAGTCACTCAGTCATGTCCAACTCTTTGCGACCCCATGAACCAAAGCACACCAGGCCTCCCTGTCCATCACCAACTCCCGGACTTTACCCAAACTCATGTCCATTGAGTCGGTGATGACATCCAACCATCTCGTCCTCTGTCGTCCCCTTCTCCTGCCTTCAATTTTTCCCAACATCAAGGTCTTTTCAAATGAGTCAGCTCTTCACATCAGGTGGTCAAAGTATTGGAGTTTCACCTTCAGCAGCAGTCCTTCCAATGAACATCCAGGACTGATCTCCTTCAGGATGGACTGGTTGGATCTCCTTGCAGTCCAAGGGACTCTCAAGAGTCTTCTCCAACACCACAGTTCAAAAGCATCAATTTTTTGGCGCTCAGCTTTCTTCACAGTCCAACTCTCACATCCATACATGACCACTGGAAAAACCATAGCCTTGACCAGACAGACTTTTGTTGGCAAAGTATTGTCTATGCTTTTTAATATGCTGTCTAGGTTGGTCATAACTTTCCTTCCAAGGAGTAAGCGTCTTTTAATTTCATGGCTGCAATCACCATCTGCAGTCATTTTGGAGCCCAGAAAAATAAAGTCAGCACTGTTTCCATTGCTATCCATTAGGTTCTCGTTAATTACCTATTTTATTCCCCTGTGTCAATACCAATCTCCCAATTCATCCCACCCCAACTTCCCCTCCTGAGAAGCATAAAGCTTTAAAGAGAATATGAGAAACTGAACTAAAATGAGGACTGGATGAAGTGAAAAGTAGATATTAGACAATATATAAAAAAGTAGATAATCCATGTTAGGTAAAAAAAATAATAATGGTAGAATTAAAGTTCATACTGGGTTAAAGTAAAGAATTTACTATAGTTTACTAAAGAATTAAAGAGCAAAACTGTGCAGAAAAATAAATGAGTGAGATGGAGGACAGATTTTAAAAGTGTTCTCATAACTAAAAGAAAAGAGAAATGGTATAAAAACTAATGAGGGAGGGTAATGAATACAGGAGGCTTAATAACTATTTAACTTTTGAGTAAGTTTCATTTCCGAAGTAGAAATAAAAATAAAACAGAATCAAAACAGATATTAAGAAAAATAGTTTTGATCTGTGTTCCAAGTAAAATTACTATAAAGAATCTAGTTCTAGAAGAAAACTGGCAACATTTTTTAAACTAAAGTTGGAACAATGTGTTCTAATTAGACTGAAGGCGAAACTTAAAAGCTCCCAGTGGGTTAATATTAGGCTATGTGCCTTCCCATTTATGTCTTTCTTTGAACATTTCTTTGCACAGTTAAGGCACTTCCAGGGATTTGTCAAGATAAGGAGATACTGTAATCCTTTCTATAAATAGAATCAGATGGCTATTGGACAAAAGCAGGTAGAGAAGAGGCCAATGAAAGTGTTATGTGACTAACTGTACTCTTTAGAACACTGAAGCATGTTTCCCAGTCTCCTGTGGAAGCCACTGCTAGAAATCGTCCAGTCCACCAGGAGTTCTGTGTATGCCCAGCAGAGTTGTAAGAGCCCCATCGTGGGATTCTGGAACACTTCACGCATGTCCCTCTTCACTGCAGCATGTGTAGTTTGTAGGAATCAGGACATGGATTTCTAGTATCAAAACACAGTTGAATTCCAGTTCTACTGTTATAGTTTCATGGGATTCCAAATTCATGGCATCACATTTCTGTAGATTTCCAGCACTTTAAAGTGACTGAGTTTTAGCTTAAAAGGCACCGAGGTAAAAAGATACATTGTTTTAGTTGTTAATTTTCTCTAGCACCTGGGCAATGGCAGCTGGGAGGCTTGAGTGCTATGAACAGAATTCCAGCTGTAAGTGACATCCCTGTGGTACAAATGAGTCCTGGAGTGGAGAATTTCTCACTGAGCTAATCCAGTGGTAAACACTAAGGATGATTCATAGATACACAGAAGCACTCTGCAGAATTCTGGATACACTTGGGGGATAAGAATCCTGTGAGAGATTGTAACAATTGTGATCAAATATTTCGAGCATGGTGCCATTGGAATAGTGTTAATAGGACCCACAGCTATAAGCATAAGGTAATAAAATCTCTTCTCAGATCACAGAAAGTTACAAGAAAAACAACAATAGAACAAATTTCTAGAAGCATCTAAGAAAGTGTATCAGTTAGGATCCAGTTGCAAGAAACTGAAAACATCCTGGCTATATTAAGTAAAAGAGAATGTAATAGAAGAATTATTGTTAGAAGGTCTTTAGGGAGTCTGTTGGTTAGCCTTTTAAGTTAAAAACTCCCTGAACGACATCACCGAACTGGCCAGAAATGGAGCTAGTACCCGCATCATAATTAGGAAGGTGAAGAATCAGTTGGTCACATTTGAAATCTTCTAGACTTCAAGAAGGGCTTCCCAGGTAGCTCACTGGTAATGGATTCTCCTGCCATGCCGAAGATGCAGGAGACGCCGCAGGTTCGATCCTGGAAGACCCCCTGGAAGAAGGCATGGTAACCCACTCCAGTATTCTTGCCTTGGAGAATCCCACGGAGAGACGAGCCTGGCGGGCTATAGTTTATCAGGTCACATGCAGTCAGACACAGCGGAAGCAACTGAGCATGCATGCACACAGACTTCAAGAAAAACAAGTATCTTATGACATCACTTAGATCTGAAATCTAAAAAAAGCAAAACAATAATAACAGAAAAAGGAAAACATGCTCATAGATACAGATAACAAATGGGTGGTTGCCAGAAGGGAGGTGCATGGAGGAATAAATAGGTGAAGGAGATTGAGAAGTACAAATAAATTATAGAAATAAGTCACAGTGATGTAATATATAGCATAAGGAATATGGACAGAAATATTGTAATAAGTAACTTTGTATGGAGACAAATGGTTACTAGACTTACCACATCATTTAAAAATGTATATAAATGTCAGATCCCTATGTAGTAAACCTGAAACTAACATACAATTACATTTCAGTTAAAAAATAACATACTGCCGTAATTGCAATGAAGAGCTCAGAAAGCTGCCACACTATTGTTAAACACTCAAGTAGCTGGTGACTGGATCCTTGAATGTTGCTACACGGAAACCCAGTGCATCTATTGTTAGCTGTGCTTGGCCATAGAAATAGCCAAAATGGAAGGAAGATGGCCTTCTCCTTACTTCCTCTGTCTAGATACCATGTGCCTGCATCTAAGTGGTAAAATCTAACTCAAATCCAGATTCCCAGCTGCAGAGAAATTAGGAAAATGCAAATTGTGATTTGTATCTTTTGCAGTACAGGAAGAGGCCCTGAAACAAGGCTGTGATAGGTTTTTGAGCATCATCTGCCACAGCAGGGTAATAGCAGTCAAAATCAGGGTCTTTTGCAAAACAAAATGTTGGTCAACAAAAGAGATTCCCTAATAGGACTTCAAAAGGACAAGGTGATAACCCCCCAATTATATTTAATATCATTGTCTTTCTTTTGTACAACAGATTCTTAAATATGCAAGGACTTGCACAATGTCACACTGTTCTTAAAAAATACCTGAAGATTAAATTTGGTTAAATGTATGATAAGTCGAAATGAAAATCTTAAGAATGGAGCACCGTTGGTATAAATGGATTTGTGGATTATTTATGGGTTATCTGTTAACTAATTGAAATCCCAGTCCCAAGGATCCAGTGGGGTCATATGTTGTCAGGTGAATTCTGTAGCTCAGGGTGGAATTTGGACCTGTATGTTTTCTTCAGCTGTTTTGTTTGGGCTTCTGCCCTTTGATAATCATAGGAAAAGTCTTTATCTCTGTTTATCCCACAGTATGGATGCAAGGCGCTTAAAACCTCAAGACTATCCTTCTGTACTTGCCCTTGTTAAGTGTCTAAACTATCTACAAAGTTGAGCAGTTGGATGCAGTGCTTTTGCTTCTATCCACAAAAGCAGACCTGCACAAAGAGAAATCATTTTTAGTGCCAAGGAATTTCAGTCATCTTTTTTCTGGATCGTTAAAGCTCTTATGGAAAGACCTGAGTCTTTGTGGTCTGTATTTTAAATTGTAAAAGATTAATAAACCAGCCACGATAGATATTATCTGTCATCAAGACTCAATGTTATCCCATCTCTTCTATCTGTGAATATTTGCTCCAGAATCTGTGCCTGCAATGTCATCAGCAGCATGAACAGCAAAATGGCACAAAAATAAACCAATGTAAAATAATACCTTTAGAAGGGTGGTGAGTATGGTGATTTTTTTTCATCTATTTCTCTGTACTAATATGTTTTCATGGATGAGACTATTTTTAAATAATAATTCTTTAAATTTTAAAAAGACACTATACTCATTCACTAAAATATTACCAATTTTACTTTTTCTATCACTCTATCTGAAAGACTGGATATTTATTCACATGCCTTAAAAAATATGGTTGTAAAAAAAAGATGGTTGTGAATATTGGGATTATAGGAAGTGTGTACTTTTCTGTATTTTAAATCTTTGTCAATAAGTATGCGTTAACTTTTTAAATTGTAACAACATCTTTAAAGGTCCTTTGAACTGTTATATAAATGAGTGTGGTGAAAGTCTTGACTCAAAGCAACACAAAAGGACCCTTAATTTCAGAATTGGGTTTTTTCTTGCTGAATTAGAGGATGAACCTCTGATTTTTAGCTTCACAGGGTTCAAGCCTGGTGGGCTACAGTCCATGGGGTTGCAAAGAAGACACGCCTGAGCATTTAGGCCACGGCAGCAGGGCTCACCACTTGGCATTCAATTGTGAATAACATTTCTGGAAAGTAAAGTATGGAATCGATTTGTTTAAACAGTCTGCTGCTCTTGTTTAGTTGTTCAGTCATGTCCAGCTCTTTTGTGACCCATGGACTGTAGTCCACCAGGCTCCTCTGTCCATGGGATTTTCCAGGCAAGAATACTGGAGTGGGTTGCCATTTCCTCCTCCAGGGGATCTTCCCAACCCAGGGATGGAACTCACTCGCAGAGTTTCCTACAATACAGGCAGATTTTTTACCACTGAGCCTCAGTCTGCATTTCTTTTCTGTTCTGCCTGAGGTCAAAGGACTTGATTCAGTTTCAACCTTTCTATTCAGTCAGTTGTATTTAAATTTGAATCTGAATGACAGAACCAAGGCTCTTGTAGAAAAGTAGTGAATTCAGGACTTTGAATGCTCATTTTTGCTGCCAGAATCTTAAAAGTCAATCAGAGATTCTCTACAGATTTATGAAACATAATTGCAGAACACACATAAACAAACATACACAGAGACATATGTAAATAATCTTACATTTACACGTATCATATTTTAAAAGTTAATACTAAGAAATGCAGTGGGACTCTTGTGTGGAATATATATGTATCTTATAAAAACCAGTAATGTCAAGTAGAGTCATAAAAAACTTTCATAAATGTTTGCATAAAGTCAGGTACAGAGTCTTTCACTTTTTTTTTCCCCCAAGAAAGATACACAGGAACAGGATTGCGTCTGTTAAAAATGTGAAATGGATGGATTTTCTTCAACTGTCTCATACTTCCCTTTTAGCTACTCTGTGTTATATACTCCTAGCTCTTTCCAGAAAATCTCTTCTGTACCTTCTCCCTCAAAACCTGCTTTTTACTAACTGTAATGTTAGAAATTAGATGGTAACTTAGCTCCTTCTAAATTACAGGTGACTTAGAAAAATCAAATTCAAACTACCCTACACATGTAAAATTTTAAAAAGGGTTTATAGTGCATAGGAGGAAAGAAAAATAACAATAAGGAAGTGTAGATTCAAGAGTTCTACATTTATAAATTGATCATTTCATTTGTTATCTTTTTGAATTTAAGTCCCTGAAACTGTTTGAGCTTTGTTTCTTCCTTTCATCAAATGAAGATGACACATACTTTTGAAGGTTGATGATGACTGTTAAGAGCTTGTACGATTTTCCACATGGAGTCTGTCAAATAGTAGGTACTTATTAAATACTTCTCCACTCACTGTTGAGTCACCAAACCCACAGGACTAGAATCCTAAGGCTAACAGTTCTGATGTTACTTGTAACCTACGGAGAAGAATATTTGGGGCTTTTACTCTGGTGAGAATGACTGACTACAGGCATTGGTGGGTAGAGTAAATAGCCTTTGGGAAGCTCATCTGGGCTTTGCTCTATAACTCAATATTTATGTCCATTGAAGTGATCTAACAACCCTATCTAGTTAAGCAATCTTTTGCATTTCATGCTTATTTATATCCTAAAATCATTTCTCATGGAAGACAAAACTGTGGGATGTGAGGACAGTGTAATAGCATTACCAGGATTGTTTATGGATAGCTATCCAGTTTAGTTATTCCCAGGCTTGGTAATCTCTCGAGTGTATCATTCTGACCAGTAATGATGTTTGGGTGCTGCAGGACACAGCTGATGAACACACTTCGTAAACCTCCCTGTGGCTGAACTCAGCCAAAAAGCTGTACATGAGCCTAAACAGATGTTTCTGTTGTTTAGGCCGATGAAGTTTATAGAGTGCATGTTTATCTTTCAAAAGAGAATGTGGAGAGTTCATTCAGTCTTGAGATCCAATCTTTCCGGAGGTTTGACTGCCTAGAAAAGTTGGAACAGAAAGTGGATGAGCACATGAAGTCATGTGGGGGTGGTCAGAAAACAGAGTCCTTTACTAGTTGGTAAGGAGAGAGGACACGTGGAAACTGATTTGCCTACAAATGGGTGATGTTTTACAAGACAGAACCTAGGCAATAGTTTGCATTTTAATACATGTAACACATCTTCATTATAATGGATTTGTTAAAACATGTGCTCTCTGGCAATTTAGTGCATATGAAATAAACACAAAGCATCACAACTTCCTGAACATATTTCATAGATTAAAGTTATCTATGCAAAGAGGAAAAAGCATCAAAAAGTGAAATTTTTGCATATCTGATATGTGAGTCATCCCAGTTTTAAAGTGTTGGCCACAGAAGATTGTAGTTGCTCAATTCAGCATTTGTCTTCTAACAGTTTAGCAAAGGATGTGAAAGTAGTCAGTTGTAATGCAGTGCTATAAAATATATATAAGCTCTACCTTGAAACAATTATCTTTTTTTGCCAAATATCAGATCACTTTCCTATTTTAGAGGGAAGCACAAGTAAGTGGAGGGGGACCCTGTTCCTCATTATAAAGATTGAGGAGAGTAGACAGTATTCCTCTGAATATTCTCAGTGAAGACTGTGGGTATGTCACTCAAGAATGAGTAAAGGCCAGGGCTAGTGTCATAGGTGTGTGACCTGTGCCTAGAAGGGTCTGGCAATTGGCTTAATGCTCTTCTCTCACTGTCTTAAAATTCTTAGTAATTTTTGGATGAAGGACCTCACATTTTCATTCTGTGCTGGGTTCCACAAATTGTACAGTTTGCCCCTGCCAGGAGCACCTTTCACTCAATAAAAGAGAGTGGACAGAGTCCAGTGTGGAAGCTGGAAAGAGCTTATGGTGCCTGGAAATGAGCTGGAAATTCAGGATGCAACAGGAAATGTCTAGAAGTGGTAGAGTTCAGAAGTACTAGAAGTGTTCCTGGTGGGCTGGTGGGGCTGGTGGTAACAGCAGGTGTCAAGAGACAGCTTTCTCATGAAATCATTCTGGAGAAGGGTTTTAACTCTAGCTTGACTAATTAGCAACACCACACATACCACACACTTTTATTCTTCCTATTGAATATCTGGGCTTTTGTAGGTAGTCTCCCAAAGCTGCTATTGCAAATACCCACAAACTGGGAGGCTTAAACAATAGAAAGCTATTATCTCCAAGTTCTGGAGGCAGGAAGTCTGAAATCATGGTGTTACAAGATTGGTTCCTTCTGAAGCTTCTGAAGGAACCAGCCTTTCTCCTTGGTTCCCAGCGGTTGCTGGGAGGCCCTGGACTTCCTTGGTATGATCCTTGGGAGACACATCACTTAAGTCTCTCCCTTTGACATCACATACACACGACTTTCTCCCCTATAGGTTTGTATGTCTATGTCCAAATTTCCTTTTTATTATAGGGATACCAGTCATGTAGAATTTAGGGTTCCCTTGACTCTGTGTGTGTGTCTGTGTGTGTGCAGACACGTGTATATGCAGGCTTTGTCATGCTCAGTCATGTCTGACTCTTCAACCCCATGGACTGTAGCCCACCAGGCTCCTCTGCCATGGTATTATCCAGGCAAGAATACTGGAGTGGGCAGCCATTCCCTTCTCCAGGGGATCTTCCTGACCCAGGGATGAACCCGGTCTCCTGCACTGCATGTGTATTCTTTACCATCTGAGCCACCAGGGAAGTCCAACTAAGTATGATCTCATCCTAACTTGTTTATATCTGCAAAGACCTTATTTCCGAATGAAGTCATATTTACAGTCTTTGGGTAAGACATAAATTTTTGAAAGACACTACTCAACCCAGTACAGCTGTTACTACCCTTTTTAATCAATTTCTTTTTAGACCTAAATTATCTAGAATCTTATTCTGTTACTTTCAACCATGAACTTTGACAAGTATGGGATTCTCTGTAGACTTAGGTTGCTAGAAATACTTAGGTATTCTCAGAAAAATTTACACATGAGCTGCATCTTGAATAGCACTATGAGTGAACCAGAAAAAAACAGAGTAAGGAGATGGCATTCCATGCTGACATGCAAAGGCACGGAAGCTGAAAATAGCAATAAATCCTCTAAATCTTCAACTCATTGATATGTGTGGAGGGCGGGAGGAGCTGCTGACCCAAGATGGGAGATTTGAAAAACAAGGCCCTAAAGAGATTCAAAGGGATCAAATTAGAACAGGGCCTTCAGCTCAGATTTTATCCACAGGCAATGAAAACAATATGATGGTTTTTAAGTGAGAGTGACGTAAAAGGAATATGTCAAGGCTGTATATTGTCACCCTGCTTATTTAACTTAAATGCAGAGTACATCATGTGAAATGCTGGGCTGGATGAAGCACAAGCTGGAATCAAGATTGCTGGAAGAAATATCAATAACCTCAGATAGGCAGATGACACCACCCTTTGGCAGAAAGATGAAGAAGAACTAAAAAGCCTCTTGATGAAAGTGAAAGAGGAGAGTGAACAAGTTGGCTTAAAACTCAACATTCAGAAAACTAAGATTATGGCATCTGGTCCCTGTACTTCATGGCAAATAGATGGGGAAACAGTGGAAACAGTGAGAGACTTTATTTTTTTGGGCTCCAAAATCACTGCAGATGGTGACTGCAGCCATGAAATTAAAAGATGCTTGCTCCTTGGAAGAAAAGCTATGATCAACCTAAACAGCATATTAAAAAGCAGAGACATTACTTTGCCAACAAAAGTCCATGTAGTCAAAGCTATGATTTTTCCATAGTCATGTATGGATGTGAGAGTTGGACTATAAAGAAAGCTGAGCACTGAAGAATTGATGCTTTTGAACTGTGGTACTGGAGAAGACTCTTGAGAGTCCCTTGGCCTGCAAGGAGATCCGACCAGTCCATCCTAAAAGAAATCAGTCCTGAATATTCATTGGAAGGACTGATGCTGAAGTGGAAACTCCAATCCTTTGACCACCTGATGGGAAGAACTGACTCATTTGAAAAGATCCTGATGCTGGGAAAGATTGAAGGCAGGAGCAGAAGGGGACGAGAGAGGATCAGATGGTTGGATGTCATCACCGATTCAATGGACATGAGTCTGAGTAAGCTTCAGGACTTGGTGATGGACAAGGAAGCCTGGCGTGCTGCAGTCCATGGGTATGCAACGATTCGGACATGACTGAGCGACTGAACTAAAATGAATATGTTTATGTTTTGACAAATTCCTTCAAATAGCAGGAATAGACTACTATGGAAGGAGATGGGAAAAAGGGAGATGAATCAAAAGAGTGATATATCCCTGGAGACAGTATCAACTAAAGTCAGGATTGTGGCAGGAGCAGCTGTTATGCTCGATGTCCGAATCCCCGAGCGGGAAGAGAGAAGGCTTCCAAGACAATGCAACTCGCAAAAAAAGGGAAGTTTATTGCTGACTCAAGTCAGGGCTCCCACCACGCGTCCAATGCAGTGGTACGGGGTCAGAGAGCACTGAGCTCAAGCTGTTACCCAATTTATAAGGTGTGCACAAGCAGTTGGTAGCTGGCTTAAGCGGATTGGTTACATGTTTGCAAAGTAATCTTATTGGCCCAAACCTTCGCGGGCTTTTTTCAAACTTGGGCGTTCGCAGGCTTTTCAGCTTTCCCCTGATAGGTTCCCTTTTTCTTGCTAGGCGCGTGTTGATTGGCTGGCTCCAGGTTACCTGATGGGGGCAGGGAATACCACCATTTCAGGGGAAAACGAAACCCAGGTCCGGGCCCCTGCCAGCCCCAGCAGCCCCACATTCCCCCGTCTTTGTTTCTATGGAAGGCCCAATCATGCGTCCTTTATATCATCTGTAAGGACAGTCGAATATTGAGATCTGAGTAACATTAGGTGGATGGACAGGCAGTGTGTTTTTCCTAACCACTCCCCCTTGAGAGACTTCATACTCAAGATGCTTTTTGGGATTTGGGGCGGAGGTCTCTTTCTTCTGTAACTTCTTCCTGCTGTGCCTGGGCATAGGCCTGCCTAGCAGAGCAGAAGTCTCTCTATACCTGACCTAAGTTGGGGTGTTTTATATCTGAAACCAGCATTTACTCTTGTAATAACAGCAACTTAGTTTGAAACTGTTGGCGCCTCTCAGAGATAAAATAGACAGGGGCCAAACAGGAGACCTAACAGGATGGTCATCACTGGTCCCCAGAAACAGGAGGCAACATTTGGGGTGATTGACTGGTGGTCAAGCAACAGAGCTGTGTTCTAGGAATCTTGTGTTTAGTCTGAAGTTACCATCTTCCACCTGGGTGGGGGCTCCAGTTCTGTAGAAGAACTCAAAAGACATTGTTATGCATATTTCTTTGAGTAGGAACCAGGACCCGTCTCAAGGCTGTACCACCATTTGATTGTTTCCCCTCTGTTTTCGTATTTCTTCCCTTCTCTGATTAGCAATTGTTTGAATCCACCCCTTGGAACTCAGGAATACTTCCAATTCAGTGTCTCTTCTCCAAGCTGAGGCAGTCCTATGCCCCATTTTGACAGAAAGTTATCACAGTCATAGTTGCCCTGTTCTCTAAATTAAAACTGAGCAGGACTCTGTGGGGTGGTGACTCTGGAGTACAGACCTGCTGTGTAAAATATAGGCTTTATTCAGCCTCTTTGACCTTCCCTGAGTTCCAAGTCCTAGATCTGAGCCTTGTATGATTAAAACCTCAATCCCTTGGTCTGCCATTTTGTTGTAACATACCCAGTTAGTAGTAGCTGGAGGAGGGATAACTGGAATTTTAATAGACAAAATAAATCTCTTTCTTTTTAGAAGAATAGGCTTGAAACCCAGTCTGGAACTGGCACTTCAGGGAGACTTTTAGCCAGGTGGCCAGTTACCTAGTTTTATTAAAAGCAAGGTATAAGTGACTAGCTTTTAGCAGACATTGTTTTGAGAGTGATGGCATCTAAGCCTGACACAACCCAGAAAACTCAAGTGTTTAGCAATACAATGTCTAATCTGAAATTACACCCATAGTAACATCTGTTTATTTTTCAGAATGTCTGAACCATAGCTGAGTACTCTATTTTGACTTTTAATTGTAAAATTTTTTTAATAGCCAAAGCAGATGGCACCATTTGATGCCAATGATGTCAGTGTTTCTCTAGGTATGAGAAGATGCAAGAATTGGGACTCATAAAATCTCTTGAAAAGATCTAATATCTGAAGGCCTGTTTTGCCAGTTTTTCCCAGAGCACGGAATGCCTCATTCTTGATCTTCACCCTGAACTCCTTTCAGGGCCATTGAAAGTCAGCAGTTGCAGTGGCCATGATATAATCTCCGTAGATGTAGATGGCAAGTGTCAATCTTCAGTTGGCAGAGCCCCTTTCTGCTCACAAACTTGACCACGACTTTGACGGGGGCATTTCATGACCATTTTATCCCACGGTGCTGAGAATGTCCATTCTCAGGTTTGGCAAAAATTTTATTGACAGGCCACTCAATGTGCTGTTACTGGACTAGGCCATAAAACAGTATCCAAAATTCTCTGGACCACCTGTCTTACTAGCCTCTTGGTCCAGGAAAACATTCCCTCTTGTTGCTTTTTCTCATATCTAGAGTTACACTGCCATCATCATCGATCTCATAGGGAACTATATGTTATTTTATCAGAGGCCTCAGTCACACATTTGGCACTGTAAGAAATAGCAATTTTGTAAAACAGGTGAAATACAAAGAACATAGCCAGCAGTACTAGTAAAGTCACAAGTAAGACTTAAGAGCTTCCATTAGATGTAGCCCAGTATATCCCAGGTCGTCTGACTTAGTCTACTCTGTATGAATCTTTATCTTTCAGGGAAATTATACATTGGCACCACCATCTATAAGGCACATAGCCCAGTTTTCTAGTGTTACTAGACTGATTATCCTTAGCGTGATATAATTGTTTTCAACACAGAGGAGACTTTAAACCAAAATTACCATAGCCTGGTGTTATCTATATAAATCTATCTCATAATTGTGGAAGATTTCTTTTTCTTTTGCTAAAACCTTTCTTGTTGCTCTGATTGAGCTTGAGGAATAGAAAAAGGCTCAAATTTATAGCCAGAGTCAGAGAAGGCATTATTAATTGGCCCAGTGAGGGGATCCCATCTGGTAGTATCACAGTGATCTGAATATGACTATATATATATATATATTTTTTTTTTTAAGTAAATTTCCTCAGGGCCAACCAGTTAGAATCTTGTAGTAGAGAAATTTACCAAGGTAACCCAGAACTAGATACAGGTAATTGGCCACAAACCCAACAATTGGATTGATTTTTAAAACTAACATAGAATCAGGCCTATGGTAGAAAAGCATTTGATTTATATGCAAAGGTCTAAGAAGTCAAGAAAACATTATAAATGATCATACGAATCACGTCTAGCATCTTGGACAAGCTGTCTGCCTCTGATGTCGCTGTCTTCTCATCCTGGTGTAGTGTAGTTTCTCCTGATACAAAGTCTTTCCATCCAGGTTGGAGACAGTCTCTTAAATTATGTCTTTTTCTAGTCCTGTTTGCAGGTCATGAGGCATCTGATCTTCATCCAAAGATAGACTACTGAGATAAGCTTCAGAAACAAACTTTCACATTAATATCACATAACAGCAAAGAACTATCTGAGAAATGAGTCTTACTACATGCAGACCTCCATTAACAAACTGGGATTTAACATTTTTTTGAAATATCTTTTTCTCCCTAAAGTTACCCTCATTTTTATCAAATACAACCAAATTAAGGCTAGTTTGCTTGCAAAATAGGTCTGTTTTCACTAATTTTGGTCTGATGATTTATATAATCATAATTGATCATAGACTTTTTATTTTGCTGAAACACTTATTGGATCTCAGACTGAACTTTTAATATAAAACAGGGCTGGGAAACTCACACCAAAGGCTTATCACAGATTTTGCCTAACAAATCTAGGTGAACTCTTTTCTTTTTAAGGTCTCAAAAATTCCTTGAGATTTTTGTACCTGTTAGTGAGATAAACTTCTTAGCTCATTTGATAAACTTACTGGAAACTTAAGAGTTTCAAATTTCTGGAGGAGTCAGATAGAAAATATAATTGTTTTGTTTATAACGTGTAATTTTACCAACTTATTTTATAATTAGTTTAAGAGGAAGGTTTTCTCTACTCCCGGAAAACACACGATTTAAACCTGTAATTTCTCAGATAGAAACCATAAAAGTTATAAGCATATTCGCTGGTTCATTCAGTCCTTTGTTAACTTTTGTGAAGTCATCAGGTTTTTCATTAGAATACCAAGACATATCAAAGTGTTAAGAACTCCATATAATTTCTAGGATATCTGTATTAGTAATTTTTCATACATTATAACATGAGCAGATTTATTACTCATTTGATAATCTTTTTTATGTAATTTAACCAACCAAATAGTTTAATATCTCTCTTTGGGATGTTTCAGGGGCCCTCTGAAACATCCCAAAGTTAGCTAGATGTCAAAGGAACTTCAGAAGAATTCGATTTGGGAAGTTTTATCAAAAAGATCACTTAAAAGCGTTTAGAACATTTGGTCAGATTCAGTCAATGTTGATGGGTGTATCATTTAGCTTGTTGATATGTCACAATGGGCGTAAATATCAAGGCTCAAGGTCTAGTAAAAGTCAGCTCCGCCATCTTGGACCTAATTGGCTCTAACCAGTTTTCTTATGACGTGTCATTCCTAACAAAATCTATTTATCTAACTAATTGTAATCCAATTTTAGAAAATCCTGATCATGCATAACTCTTTTTAGCATTTTTTTTACACTTTTTTTTTTTTACTGAAAGCACACTTCTTGCTTTCCTTTAGCAACCAAGAGCTAACTTTTATATTAGCATTTTATAGATTGGTGAGCATAAATACCAGTGATAATTTCTAAAATCCTTGCTTTCTTAAAACATTTTAGGATGGCATCAAACATTATTCATTTATAGTCCCAAATCTCTTTAGTTTTTCTGTAAAAGGAAATCAGTGTTTAGTAGTAAATGTTTCAAAATCTTATTTCATTTGGAAATGACCTAATTATTTAATAGATTTCCAATACTTAGTTTAGCACAACCCTTAGAAATTCAAGTTACACTAATCTGGAGAGACTATTTTAAACAGATATTCTTAAAGAATAATTATTCTTAATAGAGTTTATATACAAACTTATACCTCATTTACATTTTTAGAAGTTTTTTTTTTAACTCGAGGTAATTTACTTGTCGACAAATCTGTAACAGGCATAATATTTAACTTATATTAAACCTAGTCACAGTGAAAACATTTCACTTGATGTTAATTACTCTAAGACATGTCTATATTAGATAGGTCAACAAACAAACATTAATATCAGGTATTTAATACTGAATATTTCCCAGTTCACCTAAACCTGGAATTTATTGTTTAATTTAGAATTATTTGATTTGTAAGCACTTACCCTTTTTTTTAAGCCAATTAAATAGAGCTCATTTACAAATTAACCTAAAAAATATTTTCCAGAGACAAAGACATACCAAAACATATTTAGACAGACACAGTGCAAGATTTAGCTTCATTTTCTAAGTTTGGTCATGAATTAGATATTACAATATAAAATTTACTAGTTTATAAAAAAGTTGAAATAAATAACATTTTTAAAGGCTTTTTTCCTTTTTCTCTCAGTCTCAGGAGTTAGAGATGGTCTAGATAAGTGTTCCTGAGAGCCGTGGTCTCACGGCACAGGAAAAGAAAATCAAGTTCTAACAAAATGGTGGCAGGTCTAAATGGTGGCCAGACAAAGCAAAATGGCCATCACAAATCACAACACAGAACAGAGTTAAAACACACATATAAACCTGGCAGTCCTCATGAGACACTCCCTTAAATACAAGAATACAGTCTCTCAGAAAACCTTCTATAGAGACACAAAACTTCAGATGTCTTCAAAGATTTCAAAAGGAGGAGGACCAGAGACAATGCCGGCATACATAAACACGGAGAGCCGAAGGCAAACACACAGACAGTTTGGCTGATAACATAGCGCTGGGTTTTCGGGCCCCCTGAATTCTCTTGCCTCCCGGTAGCAGGTTTATCTTACCGAATGGTGTCCACTGTTCACCAGACTCGGGATCAGGAGAGGAACTCCCCTTCCCGCAGAGCCGGCAGCCTTCCAGCGCGCTCGCTGGCCTCAGTCTTGCGCCGGCTGGAACGTCCAATCTGTTCCCCCTTTACAGAAAGCTTTCTCCTGCGCCAGATACCTTCCTGCTTCCCAGCAGGGCCTCGGATTTACACCGGACTTTCCTGTTCTGCCTAAGCACCGGTGCTATATCTATCCTTCCCCTCTGTCCTGGAAGTGTTCTCTTTCCCTGGTCAAGGGATCCCAGACGAACCCCCAAATGTTATGCCCGATGTCTGAATCCCTGAGTGGGAAGAGAGAAGGCTTCCAAGACAATGCAACTCACAAAAAAGGGGAAGTTTATTGCTGACTCGAGTCAGGGTTCCCGCCACGCGTCCAACGCAGTGGTACGGGGTCAGAGAGCACTGAGCTCAAGCTGTTACCCAATTTTTAAGGTGTGCACAAGCAGTTTGTAGCTGGCTTAAGCGGATTGGTTACATGTTTGCAAAGTAATCTTATTGGCCCAAACCTTCGGGCTTTTTTCAAACTTGGGCGTTCGCGGGCTTTTCAGCTTTCCCCTGATAGGTTCCCTTTTTCTTGCGAGGCGTGTGTTGATTGGCTGGCTCCAGGTTACCTAATGGGAGCGGGGAATCCCACCATTTCAGGGGAAACCAAAACCCAGGTCCGGGCCGCCTGCCAGCCCCAGCAGCCCCACACAGCCTGAAGATCCATTGTATCTAGAATCCATGGGACTTGTGAACACCTAGATTCAGAAGTGAGAGAAGGAGAAAACAGGGGTGACTTTAAGGATGGATTGTACTATCCTTATTTATGAGTCGTTAACCCATTTTCCATGACCTAACCATTAAATTAACCATTTCTCAATCATTTTAGAGGTGAATATTTTCTCAAACGTGACCCTACTGACATTTTGGGTGAAACATTCTTTGCTGCATTGTGGGAGAGAGGGTCCTGTAAATTTTAGGATGTTTAGCAGCATCTCTGGATCTAGCCATCAAATGCCCAGTATTCCTCTCCTGCTGTTGTCTTGAGATATTATTGCCAAATATCCTTGGGGGTATAGAACCACCACTGGTTGGGAACTACTGTGTTCATAGGAGGTTGAGTAGATTTGGGGTAGAGAGAGATGCATCCATTTTCATACATTTTAGGCTCGTCATTGCTCTGGGATGTCTGATTGAAGGTGTGAGCTATGCAGCTGGAGGGAGGTAAGTACTGGTGCACCCCTGAAAGATCTGGGCTATGTTACAAGCTTGAGAATATTATTTCCATCTGATTAATTGAGACTTGGGGAAAAGGCAGGATCCAGTGTAAGGAGAATGGAAGGCCAAGAACAAACACCTCGGATCTGCAGTTTTGGAGCTGATGTAAATTGAAAACACTGTGCTTGTCAAGGTGACCAAGAAGGACAGCCTGAGGGTCTTCTCTCTTCCTCCTCTGTGCCTCTCAACAAGGGTGCTCTTGTACAACTTTCTCATGATAATTACTGAACCATCAAGGAAACAAAACAATGAAGAAGTGGTTTAGGGACCCGAAGCCAGGGTTTAAGCTACTTGTAGAGTTTGGTAAACGACTGTGGAGAAGGGTGACACCTACGTTCTCAACTTAGACCCTTAAAAGCATTTTTTTATATCTTCACTCTGGGAAAAGTACTAGAAGAAAAATCATGAGTCTAAATTGTTGGTAGTATATTCTCATTTCTGGACAGGCTCTTGTTAATGCTGCCCAAAGCTAAAACTTTAAGTACATTGAAAATATTTTGATATCTTCAACTTTTCAGGCAAATAATTTAAAGATAACGAAAATATCCTAGAGAGACGATCTCCTGGGGAACAGACCCAAACAAAAAATTGCCTTAGAACCTAAGACCGCTGGTTGATTTCACAAAAATTAACCTTTAAGTAGCATTGCAAGCAAAAGCCCCATTTCTCTTTGACTGAATGCGTCTTTTATTTTATTGTCCTTTAAAAAATCACACAAGTCATACATGAATATGTTATTGTTGTAAAAGATTCAAACCACACAGAGATATTCAGAAAAAAACATGAATGTGCCCCTTTTCCCATCTAACGCTCTTGCTTTCCCCTCCTATCCCCAGATGCAACAATTCTCAACTGTTTGGTGTTCCTCTGTCCAGTGCTCTTGGACCCTAAGTACATACCGCTGAATGTGAAACATTGTTCTGCAGCTTGCTTTCTTCTCTTTCCATATCTTGGAGATATGAAAGAATCCTGAGCACCACACAAATAGAAAGGTTTTTCTTTCAGTAAGGAAAGAGAGAGTGAGGGAATGTAATCAAATGAACCCAACATTTATCACAGAGAATGACAGTGACAAGACCACTGACAATTCAACTAGCTGATACAATGCCTTTGGAACCCATCCTCAGGATGAACTCAGTGAAAAGCATGTTGACTTTCAAAGACTCAATATTTTTATTTGATGACTATGCAGGCAAAATACCTTCCCTCATCTTGTGGCAACAGAAGACAGTAAAAGCGACAGTATTCTGTTTTGCTACAAGTCTCTCTTCATTTTATATTAGCTATGGTTAGAGGTAATGTAATGAAATTGCCTAAAAAACTCTAGAGAGCAAGGTGAAGCAATCATTTTCTTTGTATCAAAAGATACTTAGCCAATGTCTTTCTTTCTTTCTTTCATTTTCAGCTGCATTTGGTCTTTGTTGCTGCAGGAAGGCTTTCTTTAGTTATGGCAAGCGGGGGCTACTCTCTGGTTGTGATGCGTGGGCTTCTCAATGTGGTAGCGTCTCTTGTTACAGAGCATACAGTCTAGGGTTATCAGGCTTCAGTAGTTTCAGCGTGGGGGCTCAGTAGTTGTGGCACACAAGCTTAGTTACCTTGCAGCATGTGGGATCTTCCCAGACGAGGGATTGAACCTGTGCCCCCTGCTTTGGCAGCTGGATTCTTAGTCACTGGACCACCAGAGAAGCCCCATAGCCCATTTCTTATTCTTGCTATTTCTGTGCCCTGTCCTCATGGGACTATTTCCTAATAAGGAATTAACTTGGCTGAGGAGGAGCCTGGGACATTGACCTGACAATTTCATTTGCTTCCCCAGTGGCTCAGATGGTAAAGAATCTGCCTACAATGCGTGGGACACGGGTTTGATCCCTGGATCAGGAAGATCCTCTGGAGAAGGAAATGGCAACCCACTTCAGTATTCTTGCCTGGAAAATTCTATGGACAGAGTAGCCTAGTGTGCTACAGTCCATGGGGCCACAAAGAATTATACATGACTGAGCAACCAACCCTTTGTAATTCCAATTCAACCCTAACCTGACAGAGATGATGCAAGGAGGAACATGTGCAGTGAAGCAATTCTTTAATCATCCTATAGGGGTATCTTCTCCAAGAATGTTAAAATTAAGCCTGATCTTTTTCACCACTGATTTTCTTCCCCAAGCTAATGCTGGCCTGACAACATTGCTCATCATCTTGACATAAGTGTGGAGTATTTCTGTATCATCAGAGAAAATTGCTCTATTTATTCTGCATAGAGTGATTTTCTCCTAAATCAGAATAGCAGTCTATTTTATTCCTCACTGTCACTTACTAGATAAATCCCATCAATAAATTTGCTGTTCCTTTGTGAATAAATTGTCTCTGCTATCATTTTCATTTTATGGCTAGTCACATCTTTCATCTGGATGCTATTACTCACCTCCTTGAACATTAAGTTCCTCCTTCTCAATGAAATAAGCTGTTCTTAGTACTTCTTCCTTCAAGTCAGTACTAAATGCTCACATCAAGGAAGCATTAACGGGAACAGTACTGGCTGGGGATTAAAAAGTCATGGGTCAGAGTCCCATTTCCAGTCCCCTCTGTCCAGACATGTGACTTTTGGGCAAGCTACTTGTCAGCTTGAGTTTCTTCATCTGTAAAAATGGGGGAGTGTGCTCTTTCATTACTTGTATTCCCATGGTGGTTTGGGGAATAAAACAAGACAGGTTTATGTAAAAGATCTCTGTAAGGTGTGACACTCAAAGGCAAATTGTTAAAGTACCAGGCACAGCTGAGATACTCATAAAAACATTTGGTGTTAGTCAAATCAATTTCTCCCACTTACTGTTTGCCAGTACCAGAAGATTTACAGAATAAGGGGGACAAGAGCTGGAGTGAACATCCTGGCTTTTAACTCTGTTCCTGCCCATTTCCTCCAACTTCACTCATCTCAGAGATCAGTCAAAACATGTAGATACTGACTATACACAATGTACAGATGTCTGACCTGGTGATTCCGCCATTCTGGGCAAAGCTCATTAACCCATAGAGTAGGCATTATCCCCAAGCTAAGATAACCCAGCCTGTCTTCTGGGAATTTGTTCTTTGACAGGGGAGACATACTTTCCTTGTCACTAGAGTGGAGTCAATTCATGACTGGCCCCTAGGAGAAGCTTTTTGATTTTCTGCTAACACCCTTAGCTTTACCAGGGTATCTTTTATTCTTATGTCACATTAGTAAGTACATCCTAGAAACCTATGAAACAGGCAAAAAATAAACAGGGCTGTATAGCGTGCATATACCAGTTCCAGAGATATGGTAAGCATTCAGTAAATGAAGGGCTTCTCAGTGGCTATAGTAGTTCAGCATGACATTGCTTAGTTTAAGATGTATAACATGTTTATTTGATATACTTATTTATTGCAAAATGATTACCAGCAGAGCATTAGCTAACATCTGGATCACATCACATAATTATTATTTCTTTTTTGTGTGTGCGGTGGTAACATTTAAAATCTCCTTTCTTGGAAACTTTCAAGTAAGTAATACAGTATTGTTAACTATAGTCACCATGCTGTACATTAGACCTGCAGAAGTTCTTCATCTAATAACTGAGAGTTTGTACTCTTTGACCAATATCTCCTCATTTCTCCTATCCCCTATCCACTGATAACCACTATTCTAGTCTTTGGGCTTGACTTTTTTAGATTCCACATATAAGTGACATCATATAGCATTTGTCTTTCTTTATCTTACATATTTCACTAGCATAACGCCCTCAAGATCCATCCTTGTGGCAAGCAAGAAAATATCCTTTGTCTCAGATACATGGCTGAGTAATATATCATTGTGTAAAGTCGCTCAGTCGTGTCCGACTCTTTGCAACCCCATGGACTGTGTCCATAGAATTCTCCAGGCCAGAATACTGGAGTGGGTAGCCTTTCCTTTCTCCAGGGGTTCTTCCCAACCCAGGGGTCAAACCCAGGTCTCCCGCACTGCAGGTGAATTCTTTACCAGCTGAGCCACAAGGGAAGTCCCACCATATCTTCTTTATTAGTTAATCCATTGATAGATACTTATATTGTTTCCATATCTTGGCTATTGGCTGCAATGAACACAGGACTGCAGGAATCTGTTTGTGTCTCATGAATATATACACAAAAGGAAGATTTCTGGATTCTGTGGTAAACTATTTTTAATTTTTTAGAATCCTCTGTATGGTTTTCCTTAATGGCTGTACCAATTTATATTCCTACCAACCTCCTTATCCACACTTTTCGCCACATCCTCACTAATACTTTTTTTTATCTCTTGTCTGGTTGGTGATAACCATTTTTGTAAGATGATATCTTATTGTGTTTTTGCTATGCATTTTCCTGATAATTAGTGATACTTTTTTATGGCCTATCTTCTTTGAAAAGATGTCTATTCAATTCCTCCGCCCATATTTAATGAGTGGTTTTTTCTTCTTTTTTTGCTGTTGAGTTGTATGAATCCTTTATATATATTTTATGTTAACTCATCAGATATATGATTGGCAAATATTTTCTCCCATTCTGTAGATTGCTTTTTCATTATATTGATGGTTTCTTATCTGTGCAACTTTTTATTTTGATGTAGTACCATTTGTTTATATTTTTATTTTTGATTTTGCTGCCTTTGCTTTGATATAAAATCCAGAAAAATCACCGCTGAGATAGATATCAAGGAGATTATCCACTATATGTTTACTTAGGTCTTTAAACCATTCTAAATTGATTTAGCATATGGTGTAAGATAAGGTACAGTTTCATTCTTTTACATGTGGCTATCAAATTTTCCCTACAACTCTTATTGAAAAGACTGCACTTTACCCATTTTACATTCTTGGCTCCTTTATCAAAAATTAGTGGACCATATATGTGTGGGTTTATATCTGGACTTCTATTCCATTGATCTGTGTCTGTTTTTAAGCCAATATCATACTGTTATGATTATTATAGCTTTGTGATATAATTTGAAATCAAGAATTGTGATGTTTCCAGAATTGTTTTTCTCTTTCAATATTACTTTGGCTTTTTGAGGTTACTTGCAGTTTCATACAAATTTTAGGATTCTTTTTTTTTTCAGTTTCTTGAAAAGTACCATTAGAATGTTGACAGGAATTGCATTGAACGTGTTGATCACTTTGGGTGGTATGGAATTAGCAATATTAGTTCTTCTAACCCATGAGCATAGTATATCTTTCCACTTATTTGTGTCTTCTTCAGTTTCTTTCATCAATGCCTTAGAGTTTGCAGTGTATGGCTATTTCACTTCCTTGATTAAATGTTTTCTGAGGTATTTTACTTTTTCATGTTATTATAAATTAGATTGTTTTCTTAATTTCTTATTTTGATAGTTTGTTATTAATGTTCAAAAATGCAACTGATTTTGTATCCTGCAACTTTGCTGAATTTATTAGTTCTATAGTTTTTTTGTAGAATCTTTAGGGTTTTCTATGTTTAATACATTTCATCTGTAAATGTGATAGTTTTACTTCTTCCATTCTGATCTGAATGTCTTTTATTTCTTTTTCATGCTTAATTGTTTTGCTAAGACTTCTCATACTATTTTGAATAAAGATGGCAAATATGGACATCCTTGTTTTGTTCTTGATCTTAGAGAAAAAGCTTTCAACTTTAACTGTTTGGTATGATGTTAACTATGGGTTTGTCATATATGGCCTTTATTAAGCTGAGGTCCAAAAATCACTGCAGATGGTGACTGTAGCCATGAAATTAAAAGATGCTTACTCCTTGGAAGAAAAGTTATGATCCACCTAGATAGCATATTAAAAAGCAGAGACATTACTTTGCCAACAAAGGCCTATCTTGTCAAAGTTGTGGTTTTTCCAGTGGTCATGTATGGATATGAGAGTTGGACTATAAAGAAAGCTGAGTGCCAAAGAATTGATGCTTTTGAACTGTGGTATTGGAGGAAACTCTTGAGAGTCCCTTGGACTGCAAGGAGATCCAGCCAGTCAATCTTAAAGGAAATATTCATTGGAAGGACTGATGCTAAAGCGGAAACTCCAATCCTTTGACCACCTGATGGGAAGAACTGACTCATTTGAAAAACCCTGATTCTGGGAAAGATTGAAGGCAGGAGGAGAAGGGGAAGACAGAGGATGAGATGGTTGGATGGCATACTGACTCAATGGACGTGAGTTTGAGTAAACTGTGGGAGTTGGTGATGGACAGGGAGGCCTGGCGTGTTGCAGTCCATGGGGTTGCAAAGAGTCAGACATGACTGAGCGACTGAACTGAACTGAAGCTGAGGTGTGATTTTTTTTCCATACACATTTTGTTGAGAGTTTTTATCCAGAACAGATGTTCAATGTAATCAAATGCATCAAATAAAAAAAGATCATATGATTTTTGTCTTTCATTTTCTTAATGTGGTATATCACACTAATTTTTCAACTTCATGTATATATATATATATATGTATGTATGTATATATATATATGTATATATATGTATATATATATATATATATATATGCATATATATATATATGTATATATATGCTCTACATTTATCCACTCCATCTCACATTTTATGTATCTGATATTACAACTTACCTTTTTTTAAATTATGTATCTATTCAATGTTGTTATAGTTTAATACTTTTGTATTTTGACCTTTATTCTAGAGTTATAAGTGATTGACCCACCACTGTTACATTAGAGTATTTTGAATTTAACTATATATTTACCTTTACCAGTGAGTTTTATACTTTCAGATGTTTTCCTGCTCCTAGTTAGTGTCTTTTTGTTTCAACAAGAACTCCCTTTAACCTTGCCTGTAGGGCCAGTGTAGTGATTATGAACTCCTTCAGCTTTTGCTTGTCTCTTCATTTCTCCTTCACTTCTGAAGGGCAGCTTTGCCAGGGTTAGTATCTTGGTCGGCAATTTTTTCTTTCAGCACTTTGGTTGTATCATGCCACTTCCTTCTGGTCTGCAAAGTTTCTGCTGAAAATCTGTTGATAGTCTTATGGAGAGTCCTTTGTATGTAACAGGTTGTTTTGTACTTGCTTTTTAAGGTTTTTTTCCTAGCAATTGACAATTTAATTACAATATGTCAAAAAGCATTATACCATGTCTTCTTGTGGGTCTCCTTAGAGTAATCTTATTTGGAACTCTGAGCTTCCTGGGTTTAGATGTCTTTTTCTTTCTCTGGGTTAAGGAAATTTTCAAACATTTCTTTTCTTTGAATAAGCTTTCACGTTCTTTGTACCTGTCTTGTCCTTCTGGGACTCCTATAAAGCACATATTTTTCCATTTGAAGATGTACCAAAAGTCTCTTGAATTATCTTTGTTGTTTTTCTTTTTTTGTTTCTCAGACTAAATGAATTTCATTGTCCCATTTTCAAGTTCACTGATTCTTTCTGCTGCTTCACCTAGCCTGCTGTTGACCTTCTGCTGGTGAATTTTTTAGTTAACTTATTGTATTCTTCAGCTTTATGATTTGTTTGATACTTTTAAATATTTTATATCCCTACTTTGATGTTCTTACTTTGTTCATGTCCTCAGTAAATATCTTTATGACTGTTATTTTGAACTCTTATTAGATGAATCATTCATCTCCATTTCATTAGGATCTATTTCTGGAGTTTTATTTTGTTCTTTGGAATATATTCTCTTTCTTCATTTTTCTTGCTGTCTGTATTGATTTCTGGACATAGATAAAGCATCCACCTCTCCCAGTCTTGACTGAATGATCTCATGTGGGAGATGAACCTTGTCTATTAGTCTAGCCCGAAGTCTTGGTTGTCCCTTAAACTTTTGTAAATACTAAGCTGCCTTCTTTGTTCCTGATGCCTGTCAGTATTTGAGGATGTACCAAGACCCATCACTGTCCTAAAGGGGGAGAATCACAGCCAGAACTTAGATGCCAGTTGATTGAAAATAGGGCTCTCAGCATCTTAGAAAATTTGTGTTTAGGCCACACCCAGGGAAAAGCCAGGATGCTGGCATTTTGCCTGCTCCCCTTGTGCTTGGTCCGAGTGTAAAACTTGTGTGTAGAGGTGCTCCTGCACCCATTAAAAACGCTTCTTTCCTGAAGGGCTATGGGACTTGGGAATGAAAGCGCTGTTAGCTGTTGGTCAGGTAATCCAAGTGCCCATCCTGGGTAGAGCTGGAAAAGTTGGGGAGCCAACTGTGTGTACAAGCTTCTTCCAGAAAAAAATGCTGTCATCTTGAAGTGGGCTAGGGAGAGAGCAGAAGAGGTTCCACAAGCTTCCTGGTCTCCAGGGAGAACGTCATTCAGTCCGTAGGTGTGTGCTAAATTAGGAATTTGATGCTCAGGCAGCAGCTTTCAGAGTATGCAGATCGACTGCTTTCAGAGACAGACAGAGATGAGTGTTCTTTTGTTTCTGTTCGTTCCCTCTGCTCTGAGTTCTGGGAAGATAGCCAGTTAAGAACTACTTCTTTGTTTGCTCCAAGCCTATGGGACTTGTGAATGCAATACTGTTGGGTTTCAGAACCAGGCAATCCAGGAGCCTGTCTGTCACGTGGCAGCCACCTCGCCTGGAGTGCAGACTATGTACAAGCTCCTTCCAGGGAGATACTGGTGATTTATAGTGGTCTAGAGGATGAAGGCAGAGGAAATGTCCACTGGCTTCCCTGGTCTTCAGGTAGGATGGAGGCCAGACCCTAGATATGTGCTAAATTATAAGCCTTTTCCATCTTTTTGCATGGAGAGTGATGTCGTTTTCTTAAAATGCCGAGAGATATTAATTAGTTTTCCCTCTATCTATGGACATTTATGTAGGTTTACTTTATCAAAAAACTGCAACAAATTCTCTTACAATATGCTGTATTAGGCATATGTTTGGTTCTCTTTACAGAGGAGAGATCTGGTACTGCCATAGCTGAATCATAAGGCATATTTAATGTTACTAAATTATGAAAAATTACCCATTAAAGTAGTTGTACCCCCTATATATTATGGCTGCATGTTTCTCTGTTCTCTTCCCTACATGTCATGTTACTAATTTTTTTTTCCATTTATTTTTATTAGTTGGAGGCCTATTACTTTACAATATTGTAGTGGTTTTTGCCATACATTGACATGAATCAGCCATGGATTTACATGTGTTCCCCATCCCAATCCCCCCTCCTGTCTCCCTTCCCATCCCATCCCTCTGGGTCTTCCCAGTGCACCAGCCCTGAGCACTTGTCTCATGCATCAAACCTCGGCTGGTGATCTGTTTCACCCTTGATAATATACATGTTTCGATGCCGTTCTCTCAAAACATCTCACTAAAATTTTAAATGATTTACTTATAGGATGTTATGAACTCACTTCTTTAATTTGCATTTCCTTAATTACTACTGAGAAACATTTTTCATATGTTTATGACTATTTATATTTCCTCCTTTGTAAACTGCCTGTTTTCTATTTGTTTATTTAGTATTTGATTTAGAAAATCTGTTTTCCTCCTGGGAACCATGGATTATTCCTTGAGAAGTCTGAGAACAGATTACCTTCTTTCTCAGACCCACACTTTTTGGGTAGAGACAAGTGAGAATGAATTCTTTTAGAATAATATTTCAAATATGAATTGGGATGAGCCCTCTTAATTATTAATATAAATTTAAACAGCGCTATTCAAAGCAGAGCCAGCAGCATCAGCCTTTTATGTGCTTAGTCACTCAGTCGTATACAATTCTTTGCGACCCCATTGACTGTAGAGCATCAGACTCCTCTGCCCATGGCACTCTCCAGGCAAGAATATTGGAGAGGTAGACATCCCCTTTTCCAGGGGATCTTCCCAACCCAGGGATTGAACCCGGGTCTCTTGCACTGAAGGCAGATTCTTTATCATCTGAGCCACCAGGGTACATTCTCAGGCTACTTTGTCAGAAGATCTAGAGGCAGGTACAGCAAGCTATTTTAATTTAACAAGCTTCTAGGTGACTAAGAAGCACTAAACTAGACCATTAAAAGAAGAAAAAAGTCAATTAGTGATTCTAAAACTAGGTTAAGAATAAGATTATATTTGTTTTATTAACATTTTAAAATTTTATTAGTAGTATACAGAACAACTTGAATGAGTCTCAGGAGAATTACGTAGAGTAAAAAAAAAGTCATTTTCACATATATTGTATGATTCTATTTATGTAATATTCTAGAAATGAAAAAATTATAGAACTAGAGAACAGATTAGTGTTTGCCAGGAGTTAGGGAAGGGTAAGGGTAGTGAAGGATTGGGAGGTGGACTTGATAATGAAAGAATACAATCAGGAATCTTTGTTCTGAAGAAACTTTCTGCATCTTGACTGTGGTGGTAGGTACACAAACACACACATGGTAAATTGCACAGAACTGAACACACACAGACACACACACACACACAATTAATACAAATAAAACTGAGGAAGTCTGAGTAAGACCAGTGGATCATATCAATGTCAAAATATCCTAGTGGTGACATTATACTATAGTTCTGCAAGCTTTGGTGAAAATTGAGTAAAGGATTCAAAGTATCTTCTTGTATTACTTCTTACAGCTAGAAGTGAATCTTTAGTTATCTCAAAATGTTCAATCAAAAATTAAAACAAAAGATTTATAAGGTTTAATTGCCATCAATTCCCCCCAAATATTCATAGGAAATGGGAAAATGGCTCATTGTCATTTTCATTCAGAATTTGGCAAAATGTCCCAATTATCTAATCATATATTCAAAGAATTATGTAAATTAATACACATGCTGGGTGAAGAACATTTATTTTCTTCTTGAAAAAAAATCAAAGAAAAAAGATAATTTTTAGAGCATAGATTTAATTCTTCCTCAAACAATGTATCTCTAATGTTTTAATCTTATGTTATTAACTAAGACATACTTGAAGAGAAAAAAATGTCATATATTTTAATTTTTAACTTTTATGACTGAGTGTATTTTTATTTGAATGACAATGTTTTGGAATAGGAAAATAATAACTGAAATTAGAGTGTAATTTATGCAGAACAGACTTAAAAAAAAGGGAACTCTTGACTACAGATGGGATTTTAGTTTTCAAATAATTACAAAATAAGCTTGTTCAATAAGCTCAAACACCTAAACATTCTGCTAGTGGTTAAAGACTCCAAGAGTAAGATGTTTATGGATCTTTGGGAAATCATTGTGATTTTCACATTGACACAATTTCACATGTAAACAAGCTAAAATATGCCTGGTTATTAGTTTTGTTTCTTTTTCTCCCCAGAGGTGACCTGGAAGTTATCATGATGTACCGTTCAGTTCAGTTCAGTCACTCAGTCATGTCCGACTCTTTGTGACCCCATGGACTGCAGCATGCCAGGTCTTCCCTGTCCATCACCAACTCTCAGAGCTTGCTCAAACTCATGTCCATTGAGTCGGTGATGCCATCCAACCATCTCATCCTCTGTCATCCCCGTCTCCTCCCACCTTCAATCTTTCCCAGCATCGGGGTCTTTTCAAAAGAGTCAGTTCTTTGGAGTTTCAGCTTCAGCATCAGTCTTTCCAATGAATATTCAGGACTGATTTCCTTTAGGATAGACTGGTTGGATCTCCTTGCAGTCCATGGGCCTCTCAAGAGTCTTCTCCAACACCACAGTTCAAAAGTATCAATTATTCAGTTCTTGGCTTTCTTTATAGTACAACTCTTACATCCATACATGACTACTTAAAAAACCATAGCTTTGACTAGATGGACCTTTACTGGCAAAGTAATACTCTGCTTTTCAATATGCTGTCTAGGTAGGTCATAAATTTTCTTCCAAAGAGCAAGCATCTTTTAATTTCATGGCTGCAGTCACCATCTGCAGTGATTTTGGGGCCCAAGAAAATAAAGTCTCTCACTGATTCCATTGTTTCCCCAACTATTTGCCATGAAGTGATGGGACTGGATGCCATGATCTTAGTTTTCTGAATGCTGAGTTTTAAGCCAACTTTTTCACTCTCCTCTTTCACTTTCATCAAGAGGCTCTTTAGTTCCTCTTCACTTTCTGCCATAAGGGTGGTGTCATCTGCATATCTGAGGTTATTGATATTTCTCCTGGCAATCTTGATTCCAGCTTGTGCTTCATCCAGCCTGGCATTTTGCATGATGTACTCTGCATATAAGTTAAATAAGCAGGATGAAAATATACAGCCTTGAAATACTCCTTTCCCAATTTGGAACCAGTCTGTTGTTCCATGTCCAGTTCTAACTGTTGCTTCTTGACCTGCATACAGATTTCTCAGAAGTCAGGTAAGGTGGTTTGGTATTCCCATCTCTATCAGAATTTTCCAGTTTGTTGTGATCCACACAGTCAAAGGCTTTGGCATAGTCAATAAAGCAGAAGTAGATGTTTTTCTAGAACATTCCTGCTTTTTTAGATGGTCCAGTGGATGTTGGTAATTTGATCTATGGTTCCTATGCTTTTCTTAAATCCAGCTTTAATATCTGAAAGTTCATGGTTCACATATTGTTGAAGCCTGACTTGGAGAATTTTGAGCATTACTTCTCTAGTGTGTGAGATGAGTGCAATTGTGTGGTAGTTTGAGCATTATTTGGCATTGCTCTTCTTTGGGATTGGAATGAAAACTGACCTTTTTCAGTCCTGTGTCCACTGAAAGATTTCCAAATTTGCTGGAATATTGAGTGCAGCACTTACATAGAATCATCTTTTAGGATTTGAAATAGCTCAACTGGAATTCCATCACCTCCAGTAGCTTTGTTCATAGTGATGCTTCCTAAGGCCTACTTGACTTTGCATTTCAGGACATCTGGCTCTAGGTGAGTGATCACACTATCATGATTATCTGGGTCATGATTATCTGGGTCATGAAGATCTTTTTTGTGTAGTTCTTCTGTGCATTCTTGCCACCTCTTCTTAATATCTTCTGCTTCCGTTAAGTCCATACCATTTCTTTCCTTTATTGTGCCCGTGTTTGCATGGAATGTACCTATAGGAAACCATTTATACTGTCTTTTTCCTGGAACCTTGATCTTCTGACTTGATCTATTGACTTATTCACATGTTTAAAAAAGACTATCTGAATTTATTCAAGATTAAAATTTAGAAAAGTTTGCGGATTAACTGTATGGAAAGAGTTATTGCACATTCACTAAAATTCATATTCTCTTCATTTTCCTGGGCACACAACTTGTGTGTATAACCAGGTTTCCTTGAAGTTTGTTTGGTCACTAAGTCATGTCTGATTCTTTGGAGCCCATGGAATATAGCCCACCAGACTCCTCTGTCCATGGGCATTTTCCAGGCAAGAATACAGGAGTGGATTGCCATTTCCTTCTTCAGGGGATCTTTCTGACCCAGGAACCCAACCTGTGTCTCCTGCATTGGCAGATGGATTCTTTACCACTCAGCCACCAGAGAAGCCCCTCCTTGAAGTCAATGAGACATGTGATTGATTATAGGTAGCAGAATGGGATAAAAGTAAATCTTCCACTTCCAAGCCTCATTCATAAAAATGCTCCTAACCATATTTATGTATTTATTTTTGGCTGCTTTTGGTCTCAGTTTTGGCATCTGGGATCTTCCATTACCACATGTAGGCTCCTTGTTGGGGCATGCAGTCTTCTCACTAGTTGTGGTGCATGGGCTTAGGTGGATGTCACTTACCCAGTCAGGGATTAAACCCATATCCCCTGCATTGGAAAGAGGATTCTTAACCACTGGACCACCAAGGAAGACCCCTAAGCACAAATGTTTTTGTTTTATCCACCTTCTGGTTGCCTGGGATGTAGAGACGTGCCGTGGTCTTGTGAACCATCTGTTCTGACCCAGTACTAGTATCAGTCTTCCTTCTGTGATTGGCTGACTGCTTTACACATTTATTGAACTTTTATATCAGTCTTGGGTGGTATATTTTAACACAGACTTTTCATCTGTGAACTACTAAAGCAGTCAATAAAATTTGAAGAATCAAATAAGAATGGATTTTCTAATTGGAGTCTTTCCCTTTGTTTGACTTATTCCTGGATTGACCAGAGTGGGTTTCTCTCCACTCAATATTCTATTTCACCTGGGACTTAAAAACTGACACAAATATTTATCAGAACTGTGTGTAGAATTTATCATATTTAGAATCCTTAAACTACATGAAAGTGAAAGAAAGTGTTAGTTGCTTAGTCAAGTTCAACTCTTTGCAGCCCCAAGGACTATAGCCCACCAGTCTCCTCTGTCTGTGAAATTCTCCAGGTAAGAATACTGGAGTGGGTAGCCATTTCATTTTCCAGGCGTTCTTTCCGACCTAGAGGTTGAATCCGGATCTCCTGCATCGCAGATGGATTCTTTACCGTCTGAGCCACCAGAGAAGAAGAATGTTTAAGAATTTTCACAATTTAAAATCAGTTAAACATATATGCTGCTAACATAATTTATTATTATAAATCATGTTTTATTTCTATTCATATATTCATTTGCCCTGGTATCCTAGGAGGTATGTAGGTATGGGTTGCCATCTTAGAAATGGATATTTGATGAATATAGCATAGAAACTGGAAGAATACAAGAACTTGTAGCTTTACATTAGGATGACTATTCCAAGAAAACTTTGGAAATATATTTTGTGCTGTGTCTAGTTCAAGGGAAACTGCATTGTAGTTGTTATTTAGACAGTAAAAAAATGCCATTTTGTATAAATCTGAGATCAGCTTTCAGTTGTAAGTCTACGTGTTTTTCCCCAGCATTTTGGGAATCTCTCCATTCTTCAGCAGCAGGAAGGTATCTAACACAGGCTTTGAACTCCTCTCAAAACCATAGAGAGAGAGTCAGTCTTTTATAGTTCCTGTTTACTGAGCCATAACAGAGCAAGTCACTGGTGCCAAAACCCCACACTCATTCCCTTTAAACAGTCTCTGCAAGCAGGTCAATGAAGTGTTCCTGGAACTATAATTTATGGTGCCTCATGCAGTGATAAGAAAAATGCTGGACTGAGTTCAGAAACAAGGGTCAAATGATGACAATGAGAGCAAACCATTTCAAATTGTTTTAGCTGCAGCTGAATACGAGGCTGCTAGGAGGGAACATGTATCAGGGAGAGCTAAGTAGTCATAACTAAGCCAGGCATTGATTTATTTACTTACTTGTTTATTCATTCATTCATTTGAACACGCTTTGAGCTCTTTGAGAGAGGGAGGAAAGGTAATATATTTCAGTCTTTCTCCTAAAATGTTCATCTAGGAAAATTGGGCAAGAGATCATTTTTGTCACAGATTTCCAAGGACTGGTAAGGCTCAATTATGTGAGCTGATTAAAAGCACAAAATATTTATACTTTTGGTCAAGGAAAGAGTGACCCTCTGCTGTTTGGTTACTGATGTGAGCATGTGCTATGCTGTTTTGTAAGTTTCATTTTCTTGTTTCCAAAATAGTACAGTCTTTCTGTATATTACTCTGCCATATTATCACTCACCATTACCTGAAACCATTCAGATCTTTCCTTTGTTTTTAGCTAATAAAGACTTTAAGCTCCTTTAACAAAATTAAGGTAACAAACTGAAAGGGGAAAAGTAATGTCTCAAGTCTTATTTGCGTAGGAAGAGATTGGAAGTCTTAGTAGATTTTCTAGGTGCTAGACAAATCTCAAATATTTTGAAAAACTCCTACATTACTAGTGTTTCAGTTGAAAAAGGAAAGAAAAATGTGTAGCTATACTTCTCTGAACTAGAAAGAAAATAGCTATTATATGTCCTGTTTCTTCTCCTGTTCAGTTTGTGACAGTTGGATCATGTTCTTTTCGGTCAGGGCAGTTCTCCCATCCTATTCTGACAGAATTTTCACAGGCTTTTCTCTTATCTTGGTCTCTCTATGAACCTTACCTCTATTTCTGTTACTTTATCTAATTTGGAGATAAGCAGGGTCAAAAACAAACAAAAAGATCTGGCCAAAGAAATAATGGAAACTTTTGTCTCTCTTCTGAGTTGGAACATTCCTACCCACTACAAGTAATGTAAATTGAAATGCAGTGAGTCATCCTTCTCTGTCATTTCCATGAATATCACACCTGTTGTGCATCTTTGCAAAAAATGTCACTCGCTGAGAATAGTGGCTCATGCTGCCCACCCCTGTTCAAGGACTTTCTAGCTGTCCATGCTCATCAATAGCATCTGTAAAATTAATTCCACTTGGCACTTTCTTCAGTCTACATCCTAGAGATCACTAGACCTGCCCTGCCTCTGAGCAGGGATCTTCTTACCTGACTCAAACTCCCCTGAGCAATCTGGGTACATGATGCTGACCCCAGGTACCCTAAGAAGAGCCCTGAAATTCAATATGTGTAAAGCAAACCAAATTTGATTTGTCAGCAATAGAAGAGGCGACATAATTCAGCCTCATTCATTATTTGGTAAAAGAAAGCTTAAATTTCTTCCATTACTGTTTAGCAGTAGTTTGACATTGTGATAAATTTACTTTTTGTTTATATGAATACCATTAAAAACTGTTGCAGAACATAGCAATAGTTAACAGGTGCTACTTGGGGTTACTGTATTAAATGTTTCACAGTCATATATGGCCTAACCCAAAGAGATAGGTGCTATACTCTTCATTTTTCAGGAGCAGAAATGGAAATTTAGTTAGATTAAACAAGTTGTTATCATGTAGCTAATAAGAATTGGAGGATTAATTAAATAAAACTTTTATCCTCTAAAGTCTGTGTTCTTCTCCACTTTGCTATACAACCTCAAGAAAGAAGAATTATACTAATTCTGAATCTGCCTAATAGAATTTGTAATAATTTAACCAAAGCAGTCATACACATTTATACTCTGAGGATAAATCTATTAATTTAACAAATATTTAAATATTTACTGAGTGAGAGTTATGTACCAAGAGATTTTTTTTCCCCCCTAGGCTATTCAAATATTTTTTGCATTTCAGTTATGGGAGACCTATCTGGGAAGAGAATACTCATTTCCCAGGCAAAAATAAAATAAAAAACAATGGTTCATCTATTGTCAATGTTAAACTATTGAGCCTCCTAGAAATCTTTAACACATTCTGTTTCTTCTTTCAGGCTTGAGTTTGAATCTGAAGCATTATATTTTGAAAAAGAACTTTTAAATACCAGAATTTCTAGTTGTTATGAGGATACTTTAAGGCATCATTGTTGAAATATTTTGAAACTTAACAAACCCTTGGATTACAAAATAGTGTTAAAATAAATTGGAGACTAGGCTTGCAAATTGCCCAAACCACGTTGTATGTGTGCATGCGTGCATGCTCAGACACATCCGACTCTTTGTGATCCCATGGACTGTAGCCCACCAGGCTCCTCTGTCCATGGAATTGTCCAGGCAAGAATATTGGAGTGGGTTGCCATTTCCTCCTGCAGGGGATCTTCCCAACCCAGGGATTGAACCTGAGTATCCTGCGTCTCCTGCATTGGCAGGCAGAGTCTTTAAGATTGTGCCACCTGGGAAGCCCCTAATTCATGTTAGCAAAACTAAATCTAACTTATTTCATGAAAATAAGTGAAACTTAGGCCATTTCTTGTAAATGTATTCCTCTGATAATCACAATAGAAACTTAACTCATTTTCCCAAAATGGTATAAGATAAATCATTTTTAAGCAGTCCTCTGTCATCTGGAAACCCCCAGTGTAATAACCAATTACTGTAAGAGTTAAACAGTTTCCTCATTTTTGCTTTATAAGCTGTCCTGTAGCATTATGCCTCTGAGCTTAATTACAGTTTTAGTCTGAAGACTCTTAGTTCATGAACTGTTCTTATATGCACAACAAACACTATTTTATTGATCTGGTTTTGATTTTACTGTTACTGGATTTTTGCTAGTTCTTGGTGCCAAAAATGGGAACCAAAGAAGACCCCCTGCAGTAACTCTGAGGCTTATGTGCAACCATGGGCTGGTACCCACAGAGCCCATTGCACTCACTGCTTTCTCTCTTATCTCAGGATCCTAGGATAAGTTTCCACTGGATTCAAGCTCCTTTTTTGCAGTTTGAACTTTCTGAGTTTATTATGCATACCTGTGTTTGCGGGAGCTTCTTAGTAAGTCATCCTTCTGTTCAGAAAAGGAGATAACTATGGTTTTGGGGGCTTTTAAAAATACATATATAAGATTGTATCATCTGTAAATAGAGAAAATTTATTTTTCCTTTCTGATTTGGATGTGATTTATTTATTTTTTCTTTTGTAATTGCTTGTGGTTAGAACCGCCAAAACTATTGAAAAAAAGTGGTTAGAGTGGACATCCTTGTCTTGTTTCTGATCTTAGAGGAAATATTTTCAGCTTTTCACCATTGAGAATAATGTTTGTTGTGAGTTTGTTGTAAATGGCGTTTATTATGTTGAGGTAGTTTCTCTCTATGCTCACTTTCTGGAGAGTTTTTATCATAAATGGATGAGATTAATCAAAAGCTTTTTCTCCATCTACTGAGATGATCATATGGTTTTTATACTTCAATTTGTTACTGTGGACTATCAGACTGATTTGCAGATATTGAAGAATCTTTGCTTTCCTGGAATAAATCTCACTTGATCATGGTGTGTGATCCTTTTAATATTGTTGGATTTGATTTGCTAGTATTTTGTTGAGGATTTTTGCATCTATGTTCATCAATGATATTGGCCTGTATTTTTTATTGTGATATTTTTGTCTGCTTTTGGTATCAGAGTGATGCTGGTCTTGTAGAATAAGTGAGACATGTTCCTCTGTATGAATTTTTTTTGGAATAATGTGAGAAGGATAGGTCCTACCTAATGCTCTTTAAGTGTTAGGTAGAATTCACCTCTGATGCCATCTAGTCCCAAACTTTTGTTAGGAGTTTTTTGCTTTTTTTTTCTTGATTCAGTTTCATTGCTGGTAGCTGATCTGTTTGTATTTTCTATTTCTTCCTGATTCAATGTGGGGATTTAGTATGTGTCTAAAAATTTGCCCATCTCTTCTAGATTGTCCATCTTATTGACAGATACTGGTTCATAGTAGTCTCTTATGATTCTTTTATTTCTGTAGTGTTGGTTTTAACTTCTTTTTAATTTATGATTTTATTGATTTGGGCTCTCTCTCTCTTTAATGAGTATGGCTAAAAGTTTATTAATTTTGTTTATCTTCCCAAATAACTGGATCTCAGTTTCATTGATATTTTCTATTGTTTTTTTTGTCTCTATTTCATTTGTTTCTTTTCTGATCATTATGATTTCTTTTTGCTTTCATTTGTCTCCAGGTATATTTTTATTTCCCGTTTGATTTGTTCAGTGATCCATCTGTTGTTTAGTAGCAGAGTATTTAGCCTCCACCTGTTTCTATTTTTTTTCATCTTTCTATATAGCTGATTTCTTATCTCATAATGTTTTGGTTGGAAAAGAAGCATGATATTATTTCAATTTTATTAAATTTATGAGACTTTTTTGTGGCCAGCATGTAGTTTGACCTGGAGAATGTTTCCCATGTATTTAAAAAGAATGTGTATTCTTCTGCTTTTGGATGGAATATTCTATTTGATTTAGTAAGTCCATTTGGTTGAATGTATCATTTAAAGCCAGTGTGTCCCTATAGATTTTCTGTCTAGATGATTTAAATGTGGAGTTAACGTCCCCTATTGTTATTGTTTTACTGTCAATTTCTCCCTTTATGTCTGTTAATATTTGCCTTATAAATTTAGGTGCTTTTATGTTGGGTGCATATGTAGTTATAACTGTTACATCTTCTTGGACTGCTCTTTTAATCATTATGTAATATCTACTTTTGTTGTCAGGTTAGGGAAGTTTTCAATCTTGATTTCTTCAAATGTTTTCTGCCCCTTCTCTTTCTCTTCTCCTTCTGGGATTCCTATAATGAAAATGTTAGTGTTTGATGTTATCTCTTGTATGGTTTACATACAATTTCTTTTTACATACTTTTTTTTAAGTCTTTTATCACTCACTGACAATACTGTTTTTCCCTTGATTCTCCTCTGAAAGCATTTACAATCAACTACAGGCAAAATTATTTCACTTTCAAGCAGGTTCATGGAAAAGTAATTGATGATGACTCTACAATACAGATTTCTGGTAACTTTAGATCAAAATGCTGAATTCAGTAAGAATTTTTAATGGAAAAACTGACTGATTCAAATAACTGCTAGTCCAAGGTCAAGGAAAATAAGAATTGTTTACGTAAAAATGAATGAACAGTTGAAGATGGTTATAATGTTTATGACTTTGCTTGAAATAGTGCTGGTGCTTTAATGCTGTCTACCCTCCCCCCCCAGATTTAAATAAACTACTTTTCTCCTTAATTTTAAGCTATCTATAGCTTGCAACAGTTTGGTAAAATATACCTTTATAAGCAAAAATTGAAATATTTACCTTTTAGTCCTTATCGATTTCCTCTAGAATTCAGAAACATTTATTAAATATTCTTATTTTTCATGACAATACAGATATTTATGAAAGTTCATAAATAATCTGTTCTCCCTATAATAGAACACAATTGAGCAAATCTTTAACTTGGCTTCTCTGCCTAAAGAGACTTTTAAAGTTCTCATCTGAGTTTCTTATTACTTGAGAATTTTAAATACTGAATGTTAACCTTATGGAGCTAATAAACACATTGGATATTACCAAAGCTTTGGCTAAAACATTATATTTGAAAATATACATGTAATCACTATTCTTGCTACTTTCGTGTAAATAATCAGGTCATATTTAATGAGACTAGACTTATAAACAAATTAGGCTCACTGTAACTATCTTTGATAAAAGTACTTTTACAAAATGTAGACAAAAATATATAAATACAGACAAAAATGGTTTTAATGGAAATCTATAGTATACCTGTTATCAGATTCTAATCTTGTTCATTGTCTTTGAGATATTGTTATTTCCATGTAAACTTCAGAGAAATCATCATAACAGATCATGTGTGGGCAACCTTCATGCTTGTTATTGTTTGGGACACTCAAAAGAGTTCAGCAGAACACCCATGGATACCATCAAAGACAGTCAAACTGCAAACTCAGACGGTTCATCAGATTGAAACTGCCACCCACATTTCACTGTCTAAAGATGTTTTGAATTCAAATCTAGAAATTTTCTTAATTGGCACCTCTTCTTTTTAGATACTGAGTTTATATTTTGCTCCAACTATTAACCATTGTTTTTCTTTGGTTTCCATAGAACTTCTTTTTACTAGATTACTTGATTGCTCAAATCATACAGTGGTCTAATTTAGGTGGAAGCTCACCTGCAACACTCTCTCCTGAATTAAAATAAAACATCCTCATGTTATCCTTTCCTAAGTAATCATGAGAATGTGAGATTGCTCATACAACATGTTGTGCTTTGTAAACAACTCAGAAAAAATGGAAACCCAATTGCGTATTACTCTGCATATGTAAGTTGGAAATGTGAAACATGAATCTGATTATAACTCATTTGATTTATTTAAATCTTTGCTCCTGGGAATGACTGCTCTGGGTTATTTTAAATCCTTGGCTATTATCCTGCTCATAGTCATTGTATTAACAACTTCCCTAGTGCATTGTATCCTCTCAAGGCTTTTAAACACATTGCAGCTGCCACTCACATCTTAAATGGTATCATGAAGATTAGACGTCAAAGGACTCACTGATCCAACCACATGTATCAATATCTGTTATGATGATGCAACTGTTGGTAACAGTAGCTGCATGACCATCTGTCTGAATGACTATGTCCATAGTGGTACCTGAAAGTAACACTATACTAGTTGGTCATACTCTCAGCTTGTGGAGAGAGTGACGGAAAGGGAGGAGTTGTTAAAATAAAATGCAGAGCAGGCCTGATAATCCTCAAAGAAGATAAAACCATTTAAGCCACATAAACAAAACTAAATCTAGTTTACTTCATGAACAAAATTTAACTTAGTGTACTTCTTAGATATGTATTCATCTCATAATCCTAAAATAAACTTAACTCATCTTTCTAAAATGGTATAAAATCTGCAGTTTTAACCAATCATCTGCCATCTGGAAATTCTCATTGTAATAACCAATCATTGTAAGGCTTAAACTATGTCCTCATTTTCATTTTATAATCCATTCTGCAGTATCATATCCCTGAGCTTCTCTACTTTTGGTTTGAAGATTACCAGTTTGTGAACTGTTCTTATGTACACAATAAACCCTTGCTAACAAAATTTTACTTATCTGGTTTTAATTTTTACAGTTTCTGGATTTTTTGATAATAGTTATATTACAACATGAGTTTGTGCGTGTATCCTCAGTCATGTCTGGGTCTTTGTGACCCCATGGACTGTAGCCTGCCAGACTCCTCTGTCCATGGAATTTCCCAGGCAAGAATACTGGAATAGGTTGCCATTTCCTCCTCCAGGGGATCTTCCTGACTCAGGGGTCAAACCAGTGTCTCTTGTGTTTCCTGCATTGGCAGGTAGATTCTTTGTATCACTGCGCCACCTGGGAATCCCTATGTTATAACATATTTTGCTTGAATCCTTTTTAACAGTAAGTTAAAAGTCCCTTTTTCCATTGAGGTGGAATTAAATTGTTTTTGAGTTTTTCTATTATGACTTTCAAATTTTCTACAATCTCTCTGCAGTTTTTCTCAATTTCTGAAACATGTTAATGATATTTATGAGAAGAATCAAAACAAGAATAAGTAAAGTTAATAAACAGGAAAGCAATGGCAAAAAGAAGATAAAATGCCCTAGGAAACAAAAGAAATTTTTAAAGAGGAGGATAGTGGGGGAAGAGAAGATGCAAAGTAAAAATAGATTCCAAGCATGTGGAGCATTAAGGGCCACTGGTGGTGATGGATAGGGAGGCCTGGCATGCTGCGGTTCATGGGATTGCAAAGAGTCGGACACAACTGAGCGACTGAACTGAAGTGAGCTGCTAAGATGGTAAAGAATATGCCTGCAATGTGGGAAACCTGGGTTCAATCCCTGGGTTGGGAAGATCTCCTGGAGAAGGGAATGGCAACCCACTCCGGTATTCTTGACTGAAGAATTCCATGGACAAAGGAGCCTGGCAGGCCACAGTCCATGGGGTCGCAGAGTCAGACACAACTGAGCAACTGATACTTTCATTCACAGAAACCCTTTCTTGCTTCTGTTAGCATATTTTTATTCATAGATGAACATTTGTAGATTGATCAGTGGACACTTTATTTGCTAGTTGTTTCTATGAACCAAGTAAATGGGACATGGCCACCAGTGCTTGATCACATTGCTGGTACAGGGCATCTTCCTTCAGAGAACTCGACTGGCACCTTCTCTCCTCGAGGTGCTCATGAGACCACCTAAAGGATCGTGTAGAGGAAAATTATGAACACCCCTCTGCTGATTGGGAGCCTGAATGCAGTTGTTCACTCATTCATTTCCTCAACCATAATTGCTCATTCAAGTAAATTTCTATTGAAAGCTAAAAGCACTGTACTGAACACTACAGGAAATAAAAGAAACATTATACACAGAATCCTGCCTAAATTTTTCATATTAAATGCCTTTTATGGATGTTCCACAAGACACACCACCTCAACATATACAAAACTAAATTCAGCAGGCTCTTCATACCTCACTCCCATCACTAACCACCCAGCTCTTCCATTTACAAGCAGATCTATTCTTCTACTAATATCTCCTATATCTGTTATTGATAAAACCATCCAAACTGGAAACCTCAAGTCTTTCTCTGTTCTTTCAGCTTCCTCTTCCTATTCTCTAATCAGTCATCAGGTACCTTCAACTCTTCTCCTGATTATATCTTTCTTTCTACCCACTTATCTCTTACTTGTAGTCAACTGAGATAGGCTTGTGTCCAAATTTTCTATCAGTTCCTTTTTAGTCTTCCTTTTATGTACACTCTAGTCTGAAGGCTGTCCCTAAAATGCAGGTAGTATATCACTTCCTTGCTAAAATTTTTCAGTACTTCTCATTACCAAAGAGTGAATAAAGTCCCTCAAATTATAGAGAAATATCTTCATATCTATTCTATTAGCTATCTACTTATCTGATGTTTCTATTTTCATCTCATATGTTCTCTTTCATAAACTCTTGGTTTGCTGTATGTTGTATTTTTCTTGACATATTTGTTAGGAGTCTTTTTTTTTTTTTTACTTTACTTTATGGGAAATAGAAAACTATTGGATTTATTTTAGTAAGAGAGAAATAAGATCAGGAAGTAATTCATAAGGATAAATGTATTAATAATTTGAAAAATGAAATGAAGAAGGAACTGGCTATGGTAGGTGGTTACTGCCATGGTGATGAGGATCTGAGCCTGGATAGTAGAATAGAAAAAGAGATGCAGTGAGATAATGTATAAGGTGAGATTATACATGAATATGTGTGAGTTGTTATGTTTCATCTCAATAGGCTGATTTCTTGGTGTAACACAATGGACCACTGAAAGAATAGAAAAAAACAAAGAGTTTTAGATTTTTCTTAAAAGTTGAAAAGTAAATATGCAGAAGACTACTATACAAGTAAATGAGAATGACTGATATAGGATTTGTATAAAAATGTTACTAAAATACTGGTGTAACTTTTGGTCACTGTATATTTAAGCTATATCCTGATTTAGTATTATAGTATTCACTTCTAAACAAACATTTTATAAAATTTTTAGGAATGAGTAAAATCTAAAATGGTTTGTGGTTTTTTTCCTGTTTTGTTTTTGGGTTTTTTTTTTTTTTTTTCCCCCTTTCTACTTTGAAGTCATGTGTTATGCTGAACACTGTATGGAGTCCTGTAGAAAAAAATAAACACGAGATAATCCCTACCCTCAAAGGAAATTACTAACTCATTTAAGGCTTATAATAGCAAAACAAAAATCTAAACTTTAGTCAATTAAGTAGAAAATTTAGGCCCCAAACACTTTCCTCTGAAGTTTGTATAACCAGAGCATGAAAAAAAGGGATATCTAAATTGTTTTGCTTAATTTATTGGTTACCTACTAGAACCAGAGGCCCCCAAACATGAAACAAAAACAAAGTATTCATGGGAAATATTCAACAGGCAAAACATGTTTGCCAAGAAACCAAACAACCCACACATAGCCAATAAAAGCGAAGACTCTTACTCATACTCGAAATGCCTCCAGACTGAAACTGTGTCAGTTAGAGAATATTTCACAGCTGTAGGACTTCTTCATCGAGAGATTTTTTTTTTCTGCCGGTCTCAAAATTCGGCACACAAATCATCACTTGGAGAATCACACCCAAGCTTCTTAGATAATGAAGGGGATAAAGAGAAATGTTGTTATTTTAAGTTTTCAAGGAAGAGGACCCTGTTGTGCAAACAGCTGTGTTTTAGCCCTTTGAGATGGGTGAAGATCACCTTCAGAGCTGTGGACGGGGTTCCTACAGGCTAACTGGGAAGACTGAAATCCGAAAGATCTTTGAGTTAGAATCCTAGCAAGGACAGATCACTTTGTAAAGTTTGTCTGAAATCTTTAGCCTAATTAACTGTCATTAAAAAAAATATCAGAATAATTTAAAGTGTCCTGCCATGAAGTTATAGATACAGGATTTTTTCCAGTTCTTAAAAAATCAGTTTTTTTCTGGTTTTGTTTGTTTCCTCATACATCATCAGAACCATTGCATATTGACTTGAGGATAAATGACTAATGTTTAATGCAATTTTGACAATAGTTTCTATTCTGCTTTGTCCTTCAGTGATGATTAGGAATTTTCAGGTGGGCCAGTGGTTAGGACTCAGGGCTCTCACTGCTGAGGGCTTGAGTTCAATTCCTGTTAAGGGAACTAAAATCTCCCTAGCCTTGTGATTAAAAAAAAAAACACCACCACAATGGGAGACTTTCAGAGTGGTCCCGTGTTTAGGAATCCACCTGCAGATGAGACTTCCAGAGTGGTCTTATGTTTAGGAACCCACCTGCAGATGCAGGAGACATGTTCCTTTCCTGGTTTGGGAGGATTCCACATGCTGCGGGGTAACTAAGCCTATGTGCCGCAACTACTGAACTCTTGGGGGGCCCAGAGCCCATGCTCTGCCACAAGAGAAGCCGCCGCAACGAGAAGCCTGCACACCGCAGTGAGGAATAGTCCCTGCACCTAGAGAAAGCCCACATCCAGCAATGAAGACCCAGTGCAGCCATAAATAAATAACTATATTTTTATAACTCCTTAAAAAAATAAAAAGAATGATGATTAAATGTTTCATACTTCTCTTTCCTGCTCAAAATGTTCTCGAGGTAGACCTAAAGAGAGAGAAGTATGGAGTAAGGAAGCATTTACCGGGAAATGAATTTGTATGAAAAATCATAGAGGTTTAAGTTTAGAGATAAGGTGTATTCATATTCAAATTTCCAAAATGAATTTTGCCATGGGTATAATGTTTATAATAAAATGTGCCCTTTGATCCACTTGAGTGTAGGCTAGGCGTAGTGACTTTCATTTTTATTGAGAGGGTATAGTAAAGGAAAAAACAAGACTACAGTGGGGAAAGCTGGCAGATACCATTTTAAGCAAATTATAAAGGTTGACAACATCAGTAATAATTCATGCTGATATCATGTACCCCTTAAAACGATGTGATGAGCAGTCAGCTTATCTTATGTTTTTCTCTCAAACCTTTGTTATTGTTGTTGTTCAGTCACCAAGTCTCAAGTCATGTTGTCAGCCTAATCATGAGAAAAAATCACACAGCTAAACTGAAGGATAGTCTACAAAATAACCACTACTCCTCAGCATTGCTATGGTCATGAAAAACAAGGGAAGACTGAGGATCTCGCACAGATTGGAGGAGACCAGGAGACCAGATGATTTAATGCATTGTGGTGCTCTGGATGGGATCCTGGAACAAAGAAAAGACATTGGTGGAGAAACTGGTAGAATCTGAATAAAGTCTGAAGTTGAGTTAATCATCATGTGCCTGTGTTATTCTTCATTTTTGTCAAAAGCACTCTTCCTACATGAGATGATGACTTTAGGAAAGATTACGTCATGGGTATATGGAAACTCTCTGTACTATCTTTGCAGGCTTTCAGTAAATTCAAAATTATCCCCCAATTAAATATTTATTAAACACCTATGCATATATACACACCCTGCAGTCAAGAGTTAATTACAATTTTAAAAAGAGTAAGAAAGACTAATTACAGCAATGTTGTTGTCATTGTGTTCAGTTGCTCAGTTGTTGACTTTCACTTGGTGTTTTAAGTCTAGGCATTGAGACTTTAGCTGGATTAAAAGTGTAAGCAGTTCAAATGAGACTTTTATTTATATTTTATATGCAGAATAACAATGAATGCCTCATGAAAGTAGTGTTACTCAGTTTTTCTCCCAATTTTTATTTATTGAATACTGGCAAGACATAAGGAGCTCTTTAAAGCATTATATTTATACACAGAGGTGCTGATACCTAGAAAACTTACCATCAGACCTGGAACCAGACTGCAGTCCTGACTCCTGGGCTCTAATCCTTTCAAACACAGCTTGGAGCCCATTACACCTTTTCCACCATTCCATGGGGCATGGCAGCTATTGAGTGGGAAGAGATCTTTCTCAGTGGAATTTTGAGAAAACAGTCAGAGGGCAGTATTCAGCTTCTATGTGTGTTTGTGTGTACGTGTGTGTGTGTGTTTGTATGTGTGTTAGTAGCTCAGTCATGTCCGACTCTTTGTGACCCCATGGACTGTGTCCACCAGACTCCTTGGTCCATGGAATTCTCCAGGCAAGAATACTGGAGTGGGTTGCCATTTTCTTCTGTAGGGGATCTTCCTGACCCAGGGATCCAACCTGGGTCTCCCGAATTTCAGGCAGATTCTTTACCATCTGAGCCACCAGGAAGCAATGGTCAGAAATGTGGGCATTTTTCCATCCTGATTTGTGGATGTCATCGTCTGTGTCTTTGATGGGGATTTTGATTACCCTTTTTACATCCCTCCGCGTGTGCTCCTGGTTAGCTGTGTCCGACTCTTTGTGACCCCATCCTCTATAGCCCTCCAGGCTCCTCTGTCCATGAGATTTCCCAGGCAAGAATACTGGAATGGGTTGCAATTTCCTACTCCTTTTTACGGCTCTGCCTAGTTTAATTGCTGGCATCATCAGAGTTGTGAATTAGTATAATAACAAAATTGCTTTCAGTGTTCCTTTTCAGGTTGATGTAGAAAGTTTCTGAGATGACATTTAATGATCTTCATATAATCCTTTTTGTGTGATACCCAGGAAATTAGTATAGGCTTGAGTTAGTGATTTGATTCCAGTAAACAGAATACAGCAGAAGTGAGAGGCTACCACTTCCAGAATTGTGTGTAAAAGATTGTGGCTTTCATCTTGTGGGTGTTTGGGCTCTCTCCTTCTCTCCTGGATAGCTCAGAGCTGGGGAAAGGCAGCTTCAAGTCCTTGAGGCAGCCCTGTGGAAAAACCCACAGGTTTAAGGAAGTAAGGCCTCAATGGTGGCATGAATGAGCTTGAAAGGGGCCCTTCTTCAGCACCTCCTAACACAACTTAGTTGTTACTGCAGGCCTTGAGAAATCATGAGTCTTAGGTATCTAGCTAAGCTATTCCTGAATTTCTGATCTGCTGAAACAGTGAGTCTGTTTTTCTTTTTCTTTTTTATTGAAGTACAGTTAACCAAAAATGTCATGCTAATTTCAGGTATATAGTTAAGTGATTCAGTTAAATATATATATATATTCTTTTCCAAATTCTTTTCCATTATAGATTATTACAAAATATTGAGTAGAGTTCCCTGTGCTATACAGTATGTCCTTGTTTATCTATGTTATAGGCAGTAGTGTTTGTATGTTACGCCCAAATTCCTAGCTTATCCCTCCCCCCACTTTCTGCTTTGGTAACCATAAGTTTGTTTTCTATGTCTGTGAGTCTGTTTCTATTTTGTAAATAAGTTCATAGGACAGAGAGATTATTATACTAAGTGAAGGAAGTCAGACAAAGACAAATACCATATAATACCACTTATATGTGGAATCTAAAAGTCTACTAGTTTTAAGCTGCCAAATTTTGGGTAGTTTGCTAGGCAGCAGTAGAGAACAGTCTCTATAAGGGCTGAATGGGGGAAGGGCACAGATTTTAACCAGGTACCTACATTTATTTTATGCTTCATGTGCTGCTACAGTTGACTATTCTCTTTTTTGTGATACTGCATATATACAACTTATTCTTTCACTCAGTTTTATCTGTTTGAGAGTTGTGGTATGTAATTTTCTTATCTAGAAGTAATTGTGAAGGCCCTCCTTCTCTCATTTGTTTTTGTTCTATTCAAGGCAAGCTTTGGGATACAGAATTAAAACTGAAAAACGAGCTTCAACTTTGCTTTTTGATTCTTAAAGTGTTTTGATGAGATGGAAACATGTTTTTCAACGTATTTACTTATTTATTCAGTTGTACTGAGTCTTAGTTGTGACACTAGGATCTTCATTGCAGTGCACAGTCTCTCTAGCTGTGGCACACAGGCTTAGTTGCTCCACAGCATGTGGGATCCTCCCGGGCCAGGGATCAAACCCATGACCCCTGCATTGACAGGAAGATTCTTGACCACCAGGGATGTCCCACACATAATTTATATCTAATTTTTTTCTTGAAAAGTTTAGTAAATCTCCTGCCTTATGTGCATTTAGAAATATTGAAGGACAACATATAGAAGCATCTCCATTTATAAGAAAACCAGATTAATACCTTAATGGGCACAGCAGGTTATGTGATACTTTGAAAAATGCTTGTTCTTTTTTTTTCTATAATAATTAAATCATCTTTGTGTATATTCAAAAAATTTGATATTATTCTTTTTTTGAATTTCACATTTACAACTCTTGGGTTTAAAGCCAGATAAAATGTCTCACTACTATTTCCATGTCATCTGCCTATATATTCATCAATCTGTAAATAAACTCATAGGTAAATATATACATACATATTTACCTATAAATATGTACATATGTATATACATGTATAGTATGTATACAAGTAAGTGCAGGTCATGCATGTTTTTGTTGTTGTTGTTGTTCAGTCACTGAGTTGTGTCTAACTCTTTGTGACCCCATGGACTGCAGCACGCCAGGCTTCCCTGTCCTTTACCATCTCCCAGAGCTTGCTCAAACTCATGTCCATTGAGTTGGTGATGCCATCCAAACATCTCTTCCTTTGTTGTCCCCTTTTCCTCCTGCCTTCAGTCTTTCCTAGCATTGGGGTCTTTTCCAATGAGTCAGCTCTTCACATCGAGTGGCCAAAGTATTGAAGCTTCAGCTTCAGTATCAGTCCTTCCAATGAATATTCAGGGCTGGTTTCCTTTAGGATTGACTGGTTTGATCTCCTTGCAGTCCAAGGGACTCTCAAGAGTCTTCTTCAACACCACAGTTTGAAAGCATCAATTCTTTGGTGCTCAGCCTTCTTTACATCCAACTCTCACATTTATACATGACTACTGGAAAAACCATAGCTTTGACTATACAGACTTTTGCTGGCAAAGTAATGTCTCTTCTTTTTAATATGCAATCTAGGTTTGTCATAGCTTTTCTTCCAAGGAGCAAGCATCTTTTACTTTCATGGCTGCAGTCACTGTCCGCAGTGATTTTGGAGCCCAAGGATAAGGTCTGTCTCTAAATCCATTGTTTCCTCATCTCTTTGCCATGAACTTATGGGACTGGATGCTGTGATCTTCACTTTTTGAATGTTGAGTTTTCAGTCAGCTTTTTCATTCTCTTCTTTCAGCTTCATCAAGAGGCTGTTCAGTTCCTCTTTGCTTTCTGCCATAAGGGTGGTGTCATCTGCATATCTGAGGTTATTAATATTTCTCCCAGCAATCTTGGCTCCAGCTTGTGCTTCCTCCAGCCTGGCATTTTGTATGATGTAATCTGTGTATAAGTTAAATAAACAGGGTGACAATATACAGCCTTGACGTACTCCTTTCCCAATTTGGAACCAGTTCATTTTTCCATGTCCTTTTCTAACTGTTGCTTCTTGACTTGCATACAGATTTCTCAGGAGGCAGGTAAGGTGGTCTGCTATCCCCATCTCTCTAAGGATTTTCCAGTTTGTTGTGATCCACACTGTCAAAGGCTTTAGCATAGTCAGTGAAGCAAAAGTAGATGTTTTTTTGGAATTCTCTTGCTTTTTCTATGATCCAGGGGATGTTGACAATTTGAATTCAGGTTCCTCTGCCTTTTCTAAATTCAGCTTGAACATATGGAAGTTCTCAGTTTATGTACTGTTGAAACCTACCTTGGAGGATTTTGAATATGACCTTACTTAAAAGGCAAAATAGTTGTCTGAGGAGCTCTTACAAATAGCTAAGAAAAGAAGAGAAGCAAAAGGCAAAGGAGAAAAGGAAACACTCATCTGAATGCTGAGTTCCAAAGAACAGCAAGGGGAGATAAGAATGCCTTCCTCAGTGATCAATATAAAGCAATAGAAGAAAACAATAGAATGGGAAAGACTAGAGATCTCCTCAAGAAAACCAGATACACCAAGGGAACACTTCATGCACTGATGGGCACAGTAAAGGACAGAAAGGTTATAGACCTAACAGAAGTAGGAGCAGAGGATATTAAGAGGTGGCAAGAATACACAGAAGAACTATACAAAGAATATCTTAATGGCCTGGATAACCATGATGGTGTGATCACTACCTAGAGCCAGACGTTCTGGAGTGTGAAGTCAAGGGGGCCTTAGGAAACATCACAATGAACAAACTAGTGGAGGTGATGGAATTCCAACTGAGCTATTTCAAATCCTAAAAGATGATGCTGTGAAAGTGCTACACTCAATATGCCAGCAAATTTGGAAAGCTTAGCAGTGGTCATAGGACTGGAAATGTTCAGCTTTCATTCCAGTCCCAAGGAATGGTAATGCCAAAAAATGTTCAAACTACTGCACAATTGCACTCACTTAACATGCTCACAAGGCCTGCATATACATATTTATTTCTTCATTGCCTTGTGATTGTAAGCATATTAAAAGTAATCAAAATATAAAAAATTATTTTATTTCTATGATGATAAATCAGAAACACACAGCACTATTTTCTGGAAACTTTCTTAAATGAGAGCATATTCAGTGTGGAGAAGATAGGATATGTGGTCTCAAACAAATCTTCCCAGATAATTCTGCTGTTCGATCATAGGTGGATAAAGGTGACTCTAAAGAAATTTTGTCTTTCCTCTGAAATCAGAGATTTTTATAAATTTGTGGGTTTTTTAAAAATTTGAATTCAGAAAATACACACTAAGGTTTATTATTATGGAACACTTGTGATGGAACGTACTGGAGATATTGACCTTAGATTTTGCCCTCACAGAGCTTTCAGGCTGGTGGATGGGACAAAGAGAAAACAAATTACCTACAGTTTTTGTTTTATGTATAGATAGCCTCTTTCAACTTATAATCCAAAAGAATAGTGACTCAAGTCTGCCTACCATGACAACTGGCATGAGCAGGGAAGTATGAACATTTTAGTCCCACATTTTGGCTAGATTACTGTCTTAGTCAATTCGAGCCACTATAACAAAATGTCAAAAACTGGGTAATATACAACAGAACAAGAGAAACTTATTTTGGAGGCTGGAAAGCCAAGATCAAGGTGTCAGTATGGTAGGGTTCTCATGAAGACCCTCTTTCTGGTTGCAGATCACTGATTTATTCCTGTGTCCTCACAAGGTTAAGGGGCAAGGGATCTCTCTGGGTCACTTTCTATAAAGGCACTAATCCCATTCACAAGGGCTGCATCTTCATGACCTAATTACCCCCAAAAGCCTCACCTATTCACACCATCACCTTGGGCATGAGAATTCCAACATATGAATTTGAGGGAGATACAAACATTTATCATATGATGCAATCAGGGAGAGTTTGACTGAAAGAGGTGACTTCTGTATGGAATTGTACTTCTATGGAATTGAAGGTTAGGAATAATATGGAAGAAGAAGGACTCTCCACGGAGACAATAGCTCATGGAAAATGGTCTTTGCTTTTATACAAATTGCTACTATCATTTTCACACTATTATTGTTTAAGTATGAATAATGAATAAGATAGCACTAAAAATGGTCTTTGCTTTTATACAAACCTGGTTTTAAAAGTCTCCAGGTCTTCTTCATCCCCTAGAAAGAGAATTTATTGGGTTCTATCTTTTAAAAAAAGGTATTTTGAAGATTTATTTTATTCTAAGACATTGAATGGAATCATTTTCAAGAAAATATCTTGAAAAAATCAGGGAGGAGATTTTTTGTAGGCTCCAATTACATCTCCAAGAAATAAGTGTGCTAAAAATGTGAAGGTAATTCTATACTAAGGTAATACTATACTAAAAATGTGAAGGTAATTCTACAGCAATTTATTACTGATATAGCTTCATAAATTTAGTATTTTTCTTCTCAGTCTATCCTTATAAATACATTTCACATAATATAAATGCCAATAAGTAAGTTAACTAAAATGTATACATTTATGCTAAGTGTTCACTAAGATTAAAAATTAAATAATTTGTTAAATTAAAAAAATTGAATTTGACTGATTAAAAATCACTTTCAGTAAGTGTTTACAAGGCTTGATGCCTTTCATGTTGTGATGATATTGGTCATTATTAGTTGTTATGGTCAACAGATACAAAAGGAAAGAGAGTTTTAGGAAGAGGCATTATGATGATGATGGAAACAAAACTGAGCTCATTGGAAGTGCAGAGTTATTTGAGTATAGGAAAAATTCAAAAGGACACACCAAAAAATTCATTGAACATGTGATGCATGTTATTTAGGCAGTTAATGCATTCTTATCTCAGCAAAAGTTAAGGAATGGTTATAATAAATGGTTATAGGTAAAATAAAAACCACTCATTTAAAAATACTCACCATGGTTAAAAATCAGCATCAGTGTGAATGCCTATTGAGCTAATACTATCTCAGGTGAGGAAAAGACTTTGAGAAGGTAGAGATGAAAGAGCTGATGAAGAAAGTTTTTGTTTTTTTTTTTCTTTTCTGGAAAAGCAGAACGATTCACAAGCTCAAGGCCAGTTATCCTTTCTATATATCATCAAATTATGTGCAGTGCCTGCTGACTGCTGAGGAAGTGATTTGCTGTAATCCTTTTCAAGAGAGACATTGCCCACATCAGCAGCTTTTCCTATGGATGGAATAGTTTCTTTTGAGAAAAACTATGGCCAAAGAGGCTATTGCAGAAGGAGAAGAGTGTGTCTTGTTTCAAAGCTTCAAAAGACCAAAGTGGAAGTGAAAGTGTTAGTCACTCAGTCATGTCTGACTCTTTACAACCCCATGGACTGTGACCTGCCAGGCTCCTCTGTCCAGGGATTTCTCCAGGCAAGAATATAGGAGTGAGTAGCTGTTCCCTTCTCCAGGGGATCTTCTCAACCCAGGGCCAAACCTGGGTCTCCTACATTACAGGCAGATTTTTACAGTCTGAGCCACCAGAGAAGCCCCTCCAAGGACCAAGGTGCACACTTATTTCTTGGAGATGTGATTGGAGCCTGCAAACCAGAACCCCTTTCAACACTGTAGGCTTTGTATTTAAGCCTGTTTCTAGAGTTGGTACAAATTTCAGAGAAATACAATTTGGAGAAAACAAGACTAATCTTTACTCTCCCATTGGAAGGTATTAAAGCTTCCACTGAAACCTCATCTTGTAGCTCAGGCCCCAGCATGACCCAGTGGTCTCTTGAATACTCTGTTCCAGATTCAGCTCCCTAAGCCTCTCGTGCTGGCTCTGTATCCCTGTGGCTAAACTCATGCCTGCACTTGATGAATTCTGTCATCTGTTGCACTTCATCTTGTCTTCTAGTTTTGGTATCTTTCCTAATATCCTGAATCACAGTTTCCTTAACAATGCATTTGAAACTAATGGAATATGTTTGAGGAGGGTGGACACGATCGTCGTTTCTCTCCATTGGATGATAAAAAAGTCCACTAAATAAAAGTGCACTTTGCATAATTGAATTAATGATTTCTACCAGTAATTATTTTTTTGTAAGAGGCAGTAATTTTTCATATAATTTACAGTGAATGTTCTTCCCATATGATCTCAGGAGATTATATAAACAATATAGTGTTTGTGTTATAAAAAGATATAAAGGTATGGATGTAATAATCTTGACTAAAATACAGTGTAGCTATAGTCATGTGTGTATTATTTATAAGAGTAGAAGACATAAAGATAAAATGCAGAAGCCATTGAGTACGTGTTTTGACTCACAAACAGATGTGCTATTGTTTAATCTACAAGTAGCCTGAAAAGAGTGTGGGAGGGTGTTTATCATATTCCTTTTAAAGTTTCCAGCCCAAGTGTAAAGGGCTATGTAAACCATCTACATTTTTGTCAGTAAAAATTATTTCATCCCTTGCTAAAACTCAGTCAGCTCAAGAGTGAAACAGAGGAACTGTTAATACTAGAACTTTGCTTGCTCAGTGGTTGAGGTTATAGTCTAGTGAAGGGCCTCTGCTATAATACAGGAAAGGTCTAATACTTGAAGATGAGCTAACAAGTATTTGTGATGACTAATGCACTTTTGGTCATTTACTATCGAAAAGTGAAAGTGATTTATGCTAAATTACCCCACACCAGCCATCTTCAACCAACCAAGTTGGCAACCCACTCCAGTAGTCTTGCCTGGAGAATCCCATGCATAGAGGAGCCTGGCAGGCTATACAGTCCATGGGGTCGCAAGAGTCGGACATCACTTAGTGACTAAACCACCACTTAGTGACTAAACCACCACCGCCACCAACCATCTTCAACCAACCAAGTTTGAGCCTTACTGAAATTTCAAGGAAGAACAATAAATACCCCAGAGTTGATCAATATTGTTATGGAGGAAAAACCATCAACACAATTTGTTGAATGAGGGAAAAACCAAGTTGTGGTAGATGTTTGATTCCTTTCATCACTCTGATTCCTACAGTTCCTACGTTCCTGTAGTCGATCCTGTGAATTGTAGCCTCCTTGGTCTCCTCAACTCGGGGAATCCGGATGGTTCTAAAGACATCCTCCCACTTTGGGCTGCATTCTGGAAACTCCCCCAAGGCCCTCTGAGGAGCACCTTGGCCTCAACTGGTTCCTGTCCTTTCCCTCGGGAGTGACTATTCTTCACTACCTCATGCTTAGCGTGTTCAGAATGGTGGTTTCCTGTTTTTGGTTGATTCAATTAAGAGGATAAATTCAACCTCTCTTTACTCTATGCTGGTCAGAAGTGGGAGTCTTGTTTTCTTTGAGTTCGACAATTGGATACCCCTGGTTTACAATAAAGCTATATCAGATTTATTATGTTTAGTGTTTGCATGTACAGCTTTTTCAACATCTTTACTTTCAAGTATTTACTCTGTCTTTATGATTATCATGTGTTTCTTATAAACAGCATTTACTGAACTTTGCTTTTTCATTTTGTCTGACAATTATTGATACTGTGTTTAAATTTATGAAACTACTATTTGTTTTATATTTATCCATTATTTAATATGGATAAATATAGAATGAAGAAAAATAAAAAAGATATATATAAAATGAAGAAAAAATTCTTCATTTTTTACCTTTTTTGGGTGATTCAAGTATTTTTCATATTTAATTGTACCCTTTTTTGTGTGTGTATGTGTGTGTATATACCTCTGTGTGTGTGTTTGTGTATATGCTTAGTAACTACTCTATAATATAAATACGTTATCTTTAATTTATCATAGTCCACTTTTAAATAATTGGATACTTTTCATGAATCTTAGACATTATGGTCCCAGTTTTTGTGCTCTAATGGCATTATATTTTACTTCACACATGTTACAAACACCAAATGCATTATTATTTTTATTTTAAACAGTGAAAAGTTTGAAAAGTTATAAGGATATGTATAGTTTATAAATGGAGAAGGAATGGCAACCCACTCCAGTGTTCTTGCCTGGAGAATCCCAGGGATGAGGGAGCCTGGTGGGCTGCCGTCTATGGAGTCGCACAGAGTCGGACATGACTGAAGCGACTTAGCAGCAGCATAGTTTATAAAAGATATTTTATGTTTCTGATGTTCATCATTCTTTCCTGTAGATCCAGGGTTTAATCTATTATTTTATTTCTGCCTTTTTAAAGCTTTTTTTTTTAATAGTACAAATAGTCTAGAAACAAGCTATATCTGATTTTTGTCAATAGGAAAATGTATTTCTTTTCTATTATTATAGATACATTTTGCTGAATATAAAATTCTAGGTTAATTTTGTTTTCTTTTTTTTTCTTTCAGCATTTTAAAGGTGCAGTTCCCCCTTTTTCTGCCTTCTTTTCTGTTGAAAAGTCAGACATCACACATATTGTTGTTTTTTGGGGTATCTTTTTTGCAATGTATCTTTTATAACGTATCTCTGTTGTAATGTATCTTTTTTCCTCAGGATGCTTTCATTATCGTTTCTGTTCAGTATTTTGTTTATGATATGCCTATATATGCATTTTCCTTGGATTTGTTATGCTTTGGTTTTATTGAGTTTCTGGTATCTATGGAGAGGATGATTTTCTTGAATTTTGGAAAGTTCTCATCCAATGTTTTATTAAATATTTCTTTTTTTCATTTTTTCTCCTTCCTCTCCTCCCGAAATTATTTTTGCATCAATGCTGGCTGTTTGCTATTGATCTGCAGAGAGGGACTTTTTTTCCTCTTTATATTTCAGTTTGGATATTTTCTATTGTCCTGACTTCCAGTGAGCCAATCTTTTCCTCTGTGCCCACTGTGAAGCTGTGAATTCATTTCTGGTAACGTTTTTCATTTCTATCTTTTCTATAGTTCTCCTGCAGGGTTTTACATTTCTCCACTAAAATTCCTCATCTCTTCACATGTGGTCCATCTTTCCCACTAGATCCTTGGTATTTTTATTGTCATTATTCAATAATCCCTCTTTGATAATTCTAACATCTGGATACTAGCGTGATTCCAGAGATATCTTTGCATTTTATAGCGGTCATTATCTTTTTGAACCATGGAGATTTTGTGTCCAGTTTATAGTTCAGCTGCCAGCTCTTTTTGCATTACAGATAATCTCTCTCTGCCCTCCCCCTCTGCTTTTAGCTTTGTGAGGTTCACTGCAAGCTGCCTGGGAGGCTTTCTCTCCATTCCTCTTACCTCCAGGCTTCTGAAGTTGCCTACCTTAGTTTCAGTGGCTGCCACACTGGAGGCTCTCTCAGGAGGGTCCTCAGCCCAGCTGTCAGCCGTAAGTGTATTACAAATGGGGACCTGTGTGTGGAAAAGGGCCTTTGGGTGAGTGTGGATTCTCTCTCTGACAGGGTCTTCTTGGCATTGTATCTGTCAGGCCAGCCTTCCCCTGGTCATTAGAAGTTCATTCAAGTTGTGGCTCGTTTCTTCCTCCTTATTCCCTTTAATAAGATAATTATTAGACCAATATAAAGACCAATACAGTATACTAACGCATATATATGAAATTTAGAAAGATGGTAACGATAACCCTATATGCAAAAGAGAAAAAGAGGCACAGATGTACAGAACAGAATTTTGGGCTCTGTGGGAGAAGGCGAGGGTGGGATGTTTCGAGAGAACAGCATCGAAACATGTATATCATCTAGGGTGAAACAGATCACCAGCCCAGGCTGGATGCATGAGACAAGTGCTCGGGCCTGGTGCACTGGGAAGACCCAGAGGGATCGGGTGGGGAGGGCGGTGGGAGGGGGGATCGGGATGGGGAATACTTGTGGATCCGTGGCTGATTTGTGTCGGTGTATGACAAGAACCGCTACAGTGTTGTGAAGTAATTAGCCTCCAACTAATGAAAATAAATTAAAAAAAAATAAGATAATTATTCTCTTTCCATTCCACAAAAAGTGAGATAGTGAGGTGATACCTGGAGATAGTGAGGGGCAGGGAAACCTGGCATGCTGCTGTTTATGGGGTCTCAGAGAGTCGGACCCGACTCAGCAAATGTGAGAGCGGGCATGTTTCTCACCAGAAATAAGAGTAGGATTTGTTAACATTTTGGAGTTGAGTCAACTAGGGTTCTTTGCCTTCTCAGCACTCTGGTGATTAAAAACACAAATAGTGCAATAGTTTATTCAGCTTGTTTTGGTGGTCATGCCAAAGGCAAAAGTCTTTTGTGATGTTAATATAAAAAAATCAGAAGAAATCCCTCGAATAGAGTTATAAAAGGGTTTCCAGTGACAATTGGTGCTTTCTCCAATGCCACTGCGATGCCGGCTATAGAAAGTCTATCAGTTCACTATATATGTTGGATATTTATATTTATATGTATATTCATATTTATCAGTTCTAAATGCATCAGAACAGAAGGCAAGGAGTGGCCTGAAATCTCAAAAAAGAAAAGGCATGAAGTTGGCTGCCCTGGTGCTGGAGAACAAGAAATAGAAAACAAGGCAGTCTTGTCCAGGTAAACAGCTCTGCCAAGCACAGGCAGCTTTCTTAATCCATTGATTAACGTATTATTTGATCAAGGTGCTCGTTAATTTAATGAAAAATTTATAAAATATTGATTGTGGCATTTTATATGGATTTTTTGCTGGAGAGATCAGCATGTAAAAAGGCAGGGAAGAATAACTTTTTGTACATGTTGTAATAGGGGTGTCAGTGCTACTAATTTTACTGCCAAGGCTCCTGAGCATACGATACACTGGGACAGCAGCGAGCTGCTTGAGCAGTCCTTAAACCACTTTCAAATGGAGGCTGAGACTCACTTTGGTGCTGGTCGAGCACATGCAGTTAGTGTTAGGACCCTGGGTTAGAGAGACATCCTAGGACAACAGGATGGTGTCCTAGTTTCCACTGGGTGGATGATGGTCCTCAGAGATGCAGCGCCAGTGTCCCATTTGCAGTGGAAACCATGTAAGAACAGGTAAGGAAATGAGTGAGGATTTTTAAGAAGGAGAAAAATGCAACTTGGACAATTATGGATAATTTGACCAGTGTCACCAGACAGTGATATGTGTAGCATAAATCAGATGTTGGTTTGCGTTGTGATAAGTGTCATTTTCTGAGAATGGAGAATTTCATGAAGCTAATATAGGTAAGTAGTTTTCCCAGTAAATACCAGCTTTAAAAGCCCATCTATTGGAGCTAGGAATTTTCCTAGACTTCTTAAATGGGAGAGGCTATTTTGTTTAACTAATATAAATGTTTTATTTCAATTCAATTAGAAAAATCACTAAGCGTCTAACAGTGCCAGGTATGCTGCTGGGTACTGTGGTATAAAAATAAATAAGACACAGTCCTTGCACCTAGAGATCCCACAGGTTACTAGAAGAAGAAACCATGTAAATAAATGTTAGTATGCAATATAAATCAAATTCCGTAATGAGGAACAATCCTATGGTTGAAATGAATGCATCAGGCTATTGTAATGTGATAGCATCATTGCTTAATGATTTGTTTTGTTAATTAAATAACCATTTATTCAGTAGCTATGATGTCCCTAATTCAATGTTGATGAGAAGTGTATTTCAGTCCACATTAATCCACCTAAGCCCTTATGTCTACATTTCACCCTTACATGTACATTTGACACTTTCATGTATAGTATTATTCCTGCATTCTCTTACATTTTTACTTCATTCAGTGAAATGATTTTTATATCATCTTATCTGATACATATTGACTTTTTCACTGCAAAAATGAGAAATTATGAATGAAGCACTTTTTTTTAAACTAATTGGTTACAGGAGATTATATTTAATTTCACAATGAATTTATACTTGAGCAAGGTTTAAAGCATATTTTGAGGTATGTGAAAGGAGGCTTAATGTATATTTGAAACAGAAAGAAAAATATGGGAAAAATAATATACAGCTTGTCCTATTAAAAAATATTTAATAAATAAATTTCATCAGGAAACAAAAGTCAAAGCCATGTTCTAGCCTGAATCAATATGGAGAAACACAAAGGAAAATGAAAATGTAATTTGTCTTTGGAATTACTAAAAAGTATTGAAACTAAATAGCTGACAAAAGAGAAGCTACAGCTACTGTCTTTTCAAAGTGCACTTCTTATGATTTCAGAGCAATCTGAGAAGGTCAGGGCCTCTCATTCTCACTGACTGCAAAGTAATAGAAGATAGACTCTAATTGTGGGATTAAATGAACATATGGCCAGTGACTTTCCATGAAGAGAATTAGATAGAATTCTTAGAAGATAATTTTTATCAAAGGTGATGAAGAAACTGAGAGCTACTTTTTTCTTTTTTTAAAGGAAAATTGGTATATAAATATAGTATATATATGTATACATATTTATATATAATATATAGTACTTATATATTATATTAGGATACAGGATATATTATATGTATGCTCTCAATTATTCAGATTTTTATTGGACCTTAGATACACCTTTTGAAACTAGATTTAAAAACACTTAAGCAGCCTACTTCTTGCTGTTATTAAATGATCTGTATCAAGGACATTTTTATCCCTTTAATATTCACAGCTGTATTGACACCTGTGACTCAGGTATCAGATTCATCCCTGAGCCTGAATTCAACTGACCTTCATGTTTTTTGAACGCTATTACAGACCCAAAGATAATTTCTATGAGTCTGGCTTTTGTAATTTTCTGAATAAAACTAGGACCTTTCTAAAGATTAATAATTAGACATAGGAAACATTCTAAAGAATGGCAAATCAGTTAAATAAACATTTAAAAGTACAGTAGATAACACATGCTTACCTTTGGAAGTTCAGAGTCCAAATGAAGCACCAAATCTAAACTCCAACTGGGAATCCAAGCTCACAGAGCCCCTAGTTAAAAAACGGAGAACATATGAAGTAGGTTTATTCTTTTCTTCCCAGTTCCATTACACATCAACATTGTTTTACAGGGCAAATAAATCCATAGTTGCAAAGCAAATAAGAAGTGATACCAGTAGCACAAATGAAATTGTGAATGATTTCTGGAGAATAAGTTCTTATTGATAAATAATCCAGACTAGGAGAAAGCATACAGGAAGTCCAGCACAGTCAAAGGAGATGTGTTGGGTATGTTGGGAAAAGCTCCAAGTTCAGTCAGGAGGCATGGGGGTGGGGGAGAACTGAAACCAGTCGTCAAGATAAGTATTTAAAAATCTGTCGGCTAACAGGACTCTAGGGCCTTTTCTCCACTTCCCCACAAATTGACCGACAGCAGAGGCATTTCTTCCTTAGCGTAAGCCAGAGAACATCTTCCTAAAGAAGTTAAGTAAACTGCCTAAGATGGTCTAGCCATTCAATGTGACATTTGTCTCTTGCGGCAGAAGCCCAGCTGACTGTACATCAGGCTGTACAACCGCAAAAAGGAATGTAAAAGGAAAGACCTCTCAAGTCAGGAGAAAAACATGCTGAAATACCCCATTCTCAGAGTAACGTTCTTGTTATTTTGGCATTTAGGTAGCCTGCTTACCTTCTGGCCACATATCCTTAAATCATTCCTACACGTTGACACATCCTCGCCTATTTATACAAAGACAGTAAAACAGCCTGCTCATTTCCAGGGAAAGCCTTTTTGAGGAAATAGAGCCAGACCTACTCAGAGAGGGTGCAACACAACAGCTAAATTAATTCATCAGTCAAGTCCTTATTCACAAGTATGATTTGCCAACTAAAGATCAGAGAATTTTAAAAAATTAGTTCTGATTTTCTTAAATGCAAAGGATGTCTAGACACAAGCTAAAGAAACAGAACAAATGACTATAGAGGATAAAGAAATAGTTCAATGAAGGTAAGAGAACTTAAATACTCTGATTACATTCTCAGAAAGATTTGCTTCAATATTAAATATATGTAAGAAAAAGGAAGAAGAAAGGAAAACCAGACTACTACTAAAAATAAGCAAACATTTTTGGAACTAAAAACATTTTTTTGTGAACAAGTACAAAGGAAGTCAAACATACCAAATTAGTGATCCATTCTGAAAGATAATGTTGATAAACTCACAAAACATTGAAAAAGAATTAAATAGATGAGTAGAATAGGGATGGATTATTAAAATCAATTCAAGGGCTCTGATTTTTTTTTAGGAGTTGTAGAAAAGAGTGTAGGGAAAATGAAAATGTGGACATAATTTAATACATTACATTTAATGTATTAATGTAATTTAATTTAATACATTAATTTAATACATTAGAAAAATTTTCTAATACATATGTTGTCCTAGTCAAAGAAAGGTAGTGCAGGTCTTCAGAATGAAAGACTCACCTACACATGATACCTCAGAACTCAAGGGATAATGGGAAAGTTGCAAAACTTTCCGAAGAGGAAAATCAGGTTACTGGAAGATGCTAAATGCTGTTTTAACAATAGGAACGTAAGAAAGGCGAAGGTTCCTGACTCTAGTGAGTTGAGTTGACCACAGAAACAAAGGAAGATTTATAAGTAGTACTGCAACACAATCAGATAGGTACTCATATTAGCATAAGTATAAAAGACCACTAGAGTCCTGGCCCTTAGGTACTCAGAAGAGGCTTCACAGAGACGGTGCTATCTGACCTGGGTCTTGAAACAGAAGTACAAGTTCACATTAAGTGTCAGAAAGTCAGAAACAAATACAATGATCTGCTTACTTTCCTGGCAGAATATTCTATCTTTTACTTTGATATCCAAGTCAAACACTGACATAAATCACAGCAGGATCCTCTATGACCCACCTCCCAGAATATTGGAAATAAAAGCAAAAAATAAACAAATGGGACCTAATGAAACTTAAAAGCTTTTGTACAACAAAGGAAACTATAAGTAAGGTGAAAAGACAGCCCTCAGACTGGGAGAAAATAATAGCAAATGGAGCAACAGACAAAGGATTAATCTCAAAAATATACAAGCAACTCCTGAAGCTCAATTCCAGAAAAATAAAAGACCCAATCAAAAAGTGGGCCAAAGAACTAAACAGACATTTCTCCAAAGAAGACATACAGATGGCTAACACACACATGAAAAGATGTTCAACATCACTCATTATCAGAGAAATGCAAATCAAAACCACAATGAGGTACCATTACACGCCAGTCAGGATGGCTGCTATCCAAAAGTCTACAAGCAATAAATGCTGGAGAGGGTGTGGAGAAAAGGGAACCCTCTTACACTGTTGGTGGGAATGCAAACTAGTACAGCCACTATGGAGAACAGTGTGGAGATTCCTTAAAAAACTGGAAATAGAACTGCCATATGACCCAACAATACCACTTCTGGGCATACACACTGAGGAAACCAGAATTGAAAGAGACACGTGCACCCCAATATTCATCACAGCACTGTTTATAATAGCCAGGACATGGAAGCAACCTAGATGCCCATCAGCAGACAAATGGATAAGGAAGCTGTGGTACATATACACCATGGAATATTACTCAGCCATTAAAAAGAATACATTTGAATCAGTTCTAATGAGATGGATGAAACTGGAGCCCATTATACAGAGTGAAGTAAGCCAGATAGATAAAGAACATTACAGCATACTAACACATATATGTGGAATTTAGAAAGATGGTAATGATAACCCTATATGCAAAACAGAAAAAGAGACTCAGATGTACAAAACAGACTTTTGGACTCTGTGGGAGAAGGCGAGGGTGGGATGTTTCCAAAGAACAGCATGTATATTATCTATAGTGAAACAGATCACCAGCCCAGGTGGGATGCATGAGACAAGTGCTCGGCCTGGTGCACTGGGAAGGCCCAGAGGAATCGGGTGGGGAGGGAGGTGGGAGGGGGGATCGGGATGGGGAATACATGTAAATCCATGGCTGATTCATGTCAGTGTATGACAAAACCCACTGAAATGTTGTGAAGTAATTAGCCTCCAACGAATAAAAATAAATGAAAAAAAAAAACTTAGTTTCTTAACTTTAAATGCAAGTAGGTGGAAAGTTTATACTTTTCAGGGAACTAAATAACATTAGTTACACATGATTTTTAAGTTTTTATGGGAAGGGGGTGCTCACTCTTATACCAGAGGCTTTATTTAGTTCATAGTTTTAATGATTTAATGACTTAGATGATATTATCACTGGGCACATTGATCAACCAAGACTCTCCAGCAAGGAATGAAATCTCCTCTAGATTAAATATTTAAATATAGGGCTTTCTATTTGTGCCAAAACATAGAGAGAAAGAAAGAAAAAGAAGGGACAACTCATGTAAAAAGGATTAAAGGAGGCTGCAATGACTGTTCTTGAAGCCTGCCTTGTCATTTGAATGTTTATCAGAAAACAGAATGGTGAAATCTGAAAACAATACAGTATTTTTTTTTCATTTTCAAAGACCATGGATTTCTATAAATTATTTTCAGATAAAGATGTTTTAAATTGATGACACAGAGTAGAAACAGTCTTAGTGAGTCAGTAAACTGATGAGCAAGCCTTCCTGAGTACACTGTGTATGCAGGACTCCATGGTGGCTATTTTAAGAAAGATATTGTCAATATTAATGCTGATGCCTCCCTTTGGGAATAAATTGGTGACGGAGTTTCCAAAATAAAGCCAAGCCTGTTTCAACATTTTTATGTTGTAGGTTCTTTTCAAAGTATTACAATATTTGGAAATAAGGGTTTATATTTTAATAATGCAATTGAACTTAGGGTCAGAAAAAGATAGACATTCATTTTATATTACTACTTTCTCTGCTCCACATAGCATTTTGAATAAAATAGGACATTTGAAGATCCTCTGCACCCAGTTATATTGAGCTGGACTTCTTAAAATTGATTTTTATGGTCTTTCATTTTGGTGGCTTCAGACCACTCGAAAAAAAAGAAAAGCTAGTATTTGGGGGCAAATGTGCTATGTAGCTTCATCCTTTACCCCAGAAATCAGGAGTACCTTTCTTGAAACCTAACTGCAGTAGTCCAGCCATCAGGAAACCTTGAAATTTATCCTGGAGACCATTTTCTGTGTCTTTGGCAAAAAGCTTGGAGGCTTGTTTGAGATGGCAAGAGAAGATTTGCACAAGGCATCTGATTCTGAGAAAATGGATTACTTAAAGATACAAGAGAAGGGTTTTGAGTCCAAATAGGGATTTAGAAGCCCTTTTCAAGTGTCTCCATTTGAAAAATCCTTGTTGGTTTCAGGTTGATAACCTATCTCATCATTTGGACAGAGAGCTCAATCCCTTCTGCTCAGAGCGTTCAGAAATCTGACCTACAAAGAGCCTGGCTCCACCAATGGACGGTAATGTTATGATTTCCTTCCCCTTCACCCACGCTCTGAAACAGTGCTGGCAGATTTCCCTTCTGTACAATGAGGCTGCTGACCTTGATAGTCTCAAAGTCCTCTTTCAGTTCTAACCATTGAAAGGTTTTTCAGTTCACTTTCCACTTTCTCCCTCATAACCCGTATTTACTAACATTTTTTAAACCTGGAGCATAATCGCTTTACAATGTTGTGTTATTTTCTGCTCTGCAGTGAAGTGAATCAGCTAATTTTGTTGTTGTTGAGTAACCAAGTCTTATCCGACTCTTTTGGGACCTCCATGGACAATAGCCCACCAGACTCCTCCGTCCATGGGGTTTCATAGCTAAAATGACTGGAGCGGGTTGCCATTTCCTTTTCCAGGGGACCTTCCACACCCAGGAACAAAACCTGCATCCCCTCCGTTGGCAGACGGGTTCTTAACACTGAGGCACCAGGGAATCAGCTGTGTGTTGTTCAAGTATCCCCTCTTCTTGGACCTCCCACGGCCCCACCCCACTCCTCTAGGTCATACACAGAGCCCCGAGCTGAGCTTCCTGCGCTAGCCGGCAGGTTCCCACTAGCTATCTATTTTACACACGGTGGTGTATACTAAGAAATTTTAAATGGATATGCATTATTCATTAGTGTAATTGTTTGCACAGCTGCCTGAATGTTTGTATGTTTGTGTTCCTATTGTCTAATTTAAACTAAGAACTTCTAGGGAAGCAGGAACTGTGTCTTATTTGCTTGATCTCAGCACCCAATCCACTGAAGCATGTGTTAAAGGAAAAAGATGAAAAAGTGTGTGTGGGTTTATAGATAGATTGATGGTATGATTTGCAAGTTCAGAAACACATAAAATGTCTATGAATGTGGTTATGGGAGACTGGTTGGAAGTAAACAGGGACAGAGAATAGAGAGAGAGAGGGGACACTTGTTCTAAATCAAGATTTCCATTTTCCTAGACTTTGCAGTGTCTTGATGTTTTATCCAAATATGCCAAAGTAAAGGAAGCAGAGCATAAATCTACCTGGTAACATATTTTACATTTATGTCATTTGCTATTTTTCCAAAGTCTGAAAACTTCCAAGGGTAGAGCCATTAATCTGTGACTGAAGAGGCAGAAGGACTAAAGAAAAAGAAGCCCTGCTACATCTCCTAAAAAAACAATTCGATGGGGGTACAGAGAAGGCCTCCAATTGAAACAAAAGAATGTATACTTCCACTCTTCTTACAGAAATCATTTTGCAGAGTTATCATTGCAGTACTTCAATTTGATGAAAAAGTCCATGATTTAGCACTAAGCATAGAGTACCGTGTCTATTGGAGTAAAAAATATGCGAGAGAAGGTCAGAGGGTCAGGTCTAGTTAATTTCTCAGTTTTATGACTCCTTCTCCCTCCAAGATTGCTGTACCATCTATCACCATCATGTTTGGTCAGTACGGTTCTAATAGTAGTAATGATGCATTTGGCAAGTGAGACAGTTATCTCACGTGAAAGCTAACTCAGACGACTGACTGTCTTGCATTCTTGTCAGTTGCTTCAAGTCTTACCTCCAGGGACATGCCATCTATGAAGCATCTTCTGCCATCCTGCTTTCTATGTTCCCCCTCTAGTCTGGAAGAACTGCCTATCACTTGGCAATTGTGTGTCGTTGCATCGCCTCCTAGTTTTGTATATCTCAGTGAAACAACCTCTTTATTTGTCTGTCTTTAAGTTTCTTGAGAGTATGGCAGTGGGGTGTGTTCATTCAGGACACATCATCTGTCCCTGGCTCCAGGATATTCACATGAAACATGCTGAAAATGTGGTACGTAAGTGATAGTCTAGATGTGCCACCTCCATAATGATCTAATTTCATGTAACTTGTACTGGAATACCCATAGGCATTATACCCTGAGATATATATTTTTTATATTTATATTATATATATTTATATTATATATATTTATATTGTATATATTTAAATTATATATATTTTTTTCTTCATACACTATTTTGTTGACTATTTCATAATACTTTCAAAATCCCCAAGATAATTGGGAAATTTACTCACAGAAACAAGCTATTTCCATTTACAAGGACTCCAAATGTAATACTGGAATAGTTTTCCCTCCTGAAATTCACCTCTTTTACCTCTTCAGAAATATTTTATATGGTTTCTAAAGCTCTTTAAATAAATGCATTTTACACAGTAGAAAAAGAAATGTAAATAAGTGAATAAATCTCTTGAAGGAGACTAACCCAAAGGTGGCTCAGTGGTAGAGTCTGTCTGCAATGAAGGAGATGTGAGTTGGATCCCTGAGTCAGGAAGATGCCCTGGAAATGGCAACCCACTCCAGTATTCCTGCCCAAGAAATCCCGTGGGCAGAAGAGCCTGGCAGGCTGCAGTCCATGGGTTCACTAAAAAAGTCAGACATGGCTTAGCAACTAAACAACAGCATCATTAGAAAAAAGTGTGGTTACAACTTATGATTAGAAACAAATTTCCAAATCCATAGAATCTACACCAAGAGTGAACCCTAAGGTAAACTATGAACTTTGAGTGATTATCTTCTGTTCGTCCTCCAAATTCACTGCCCTCTATGCGAGGTGTCTGCTTTCCTCCCTGAATTCTTTCCCAGACATGGAGGACATTGAGAGTACTCAGATATCTATAGGATAATTTGGGGGTTTATTTTTACTAATCTGTCCTGTAATCTCTATACACTTTTTGAGCACCTTCTCCTACGTTAATGCCCCAGCTTCCATTGGTCTGAGGTCCAGTATCTCCTGCGCTCTGTTCTGTCAACATAAGGCAAGACTTCTGGCTTCTATCACCCATAGCTTATGAAAGATCTCCACTATGAGGACATATTTGTGAAAATAAACCAGTTATTATCTTTTTGAGCACTTTATTCAACTGGTAAACAATAATGAAGGCTTCAGAAAAACAAACAAACAAGGCTTCAGAATTATCTGCAATCACTGTATGCATATTAACCTCATATCCTAGATTCTCTGATTCAGTTTGTATTTCAACTATTTCATTCTTCTGTCCTCCAAGGTATCTGATACTTACAATAATGCCTCAGTTTATTCCACAAATATGGTTACCAGATAATCATAGGTTATACCAATTTTGAACCTAATTGAGAAGGGAGGTAAAAATGCAATAGCCAGATGTTTTAGAAGGAAAACATTATTGAATAGAAGTATTCTCCAGATTTGGTTTCAAAGGCAGAGAGAAAGTGAGTGGGACAGTCATCATCATTAACAAATAATGCATGATTGCCAGATTTCTCAAAGCTAGCCAAATATTGATTGGAAAAAAGTTTTTGAAGGGCAAAATCAAATAAACTACTCTCAAATATTTTAAGATATTCAAAAGCTAAAATTTAATGCTTAGAACAGATAGTTGCATCTAATGTTTAGAACAGATACCTTCCAGGGTGTGGGATGGTGTTTTTGAAAAATAATATCAGCTTTGGAAGAAGAGATGTTAGTGATTTCAAATTCCATTCTCCTACTCAAATCAATTAATTTTGGCCATCACCACTATTTTATGAGCACCCATTGGGAACAAAGGATCAACCAGGCTCTTAACGGCGTTATAGTTCTTAAGCTGCGGACATGAAGTAAGGCAAAACATTCTGTAACTGATAGTACTTCCTTGGTGTTCAGTGTAGGATCCAGGAGGTTTCAGTGGGCTCTCTTTTTAACAAACAGCCATTGATATAGCCTTGCTTTCATTCTCTGATACTCTATTGAAATAAAGTTTGGCTTGGTAAAGATTGGCTTAAAGGAATTACCTAAACTTTTATTTCCTTTTGCTCTCTTTCACATCTCCTACTTTATGCTAAAAAGTGTCAATGTTCTAACCTAAACTGAAGAAGACACTAACCCATGCTTACCTGTGTTTGAGTCTTTGCTAGGTTGTAATAAATGAGTCATACTTTTGGTGGAAGGAATTTCCAGATAGACTACAGAATATAAAAGCAAATGGCATGAATTCTGCCATCAGAAATCTTTATCATTTAGACTGTTTATTTCCTGCTATCATGATCTTTAAAAAATTTTTCAAAATCATAATACTTTGAAAATCTATATCTTCCCAGAAATTCACTAACTGAAAAAAAAAAAAAGGATATATGCCAAATGATATCCTGAAGATGTTGGAAAATTAATTCCTTAAAATTTTATATATTGTTTTGAATTTTAATTGAGTGAAAAGTAAGGCACATAAATAAAAACAGGCTATCTCATAGGTTAATGCACTAGGTGTAACAAACATGACTGGCTTGTCTCTCTTTTTGTTTTCGTTGGTTTAAATGCTAAGACTATCCAAATCTTGTATCTGTCATTCAATGTTAAAGACTTTCAAAAATATTTATCTATTTATTTGGCTCTGTTGGGTCTTAGTTGCACCACATGGGTTCATTTAGTTGCCCCATAGCACTTGGGATCTAGTTCCCTGACCAGGGATTGAACCCATGTCCCCTGCATTGGAAGATGAATTCTTAACCACGGGACCAGCAGGGAAGTCCCAGTAATAACAACTTTGATCACAGTTGAATAGACAACTGGCCCATGTATTAGAAGATCAATTTAAATTATAGTAGGTTGTCATTCATTTATTCAATTAAAATATACTTATTTGGAAAATACTTATCTTGATAACCAGCTGCCAGATATTGTATGAGGGATTCAGATAGAAACCAGTGAAAGAGAAAGACTGCCTTCCCACATGGTGTGTATAGATTAGTGAGAGAGATGTAAGAGTAAGTAAATCCATAATAATAAATTCTCTGGGAGGGTGGAATTGCTGACAGTATCACTGAATGTTTCTCTGAGGTAATAAACTGATACCTAAAGGAAGATTCAGCCATGCAAAAAATATATGTTAAAAGGGTAAAGAACATTCTGGGCAGGAAAAAAAAAAAAAAAGAACCTAAGAAAAATAATTCAACCATGGAAAAGCTTGGAGAATTTCAGGAACTGAAAGGAGGTAGATTTCATTGAAGTACAGAGAGCAGGTGGGCCACCAGGTAAGATGATGTAGGACATTGCTGGACAAGAAAGTAATTTGCGATCCAGTTAAGTTGAAGTGAGAGAGATCAGATGTACTTTCACTTTATGTATCTGCTATGAGAAATGAAGGAAGCAAGACGAAAGCAGAAACAAAGACAGCAGTGATCACATTTAGGAGGCTGAGAAAAGAATCTACTCAAAAAGTGATAGTGGCTTGGATGAGGATGATATAATAGAGACATAAAGAAAAAAAACAGATGTGAGATGTATTTTGGTAGGAGAACTGGTAGGATGTGGTGTTTGATAGAATGTGAAGCGTGAGAAGGGGAGGAAGGCGTGAAGCATGTCTACCAGCAATTTGGGTTGAGACACTGGGTAGATGGTGGTGCAATTTACTTAAAACCTAGGAGGAGCAGGTTTGAGGATGAGGATCCAAATCCAGTTTTGGATGTGTTGGATTTAGGATGCACTTCAGACATCCATGGCTCCTTGTATATATGTTTTGAACTCAGTGGTGAAATCTCAGTTGGAACTGTGTATTTGGGTAGCTAACATTGCATGTTCTAGCCATAGAATTAAATAATAGAGAAAAGGGAAAGTGTAGAGTGAGAAAAAGAGCAGACCAAGAGTTAATCCCTGAAGAACTGCATTTTGAAGCTGAGTCAAGAAACAGAAACTAGAAAAAGAGACTAGGAGTCTATAAAGAGATAGATAGTATGTTTAAAGAAGCAGGGGATGACTCATGATGTGGAATGCTGTTCATTGCTCTGCTGGAAAAAAAAAAAAAGCTTGGATTTGGATTTGGAAACAAGAAGGCTTTAGTGATCCTGATAAGAGCAGTTTCAGTGGCCTGGGACAGACGCAAAGTAGTGGTAGGAGAGTGGGAAGTAAGAAGTGGAGACAGAACGTATTATAAACAATTGTTTCTGGGAATAAAAATAATGTTGGAGAAGTTTGTAGAGACAAGTCAGAGTATTTTCTTTGTTTTATTTTAAATATTGGAGGCATGAGAGAGTGCTTTGAACCGATGGGAGGATGCAGTGGAAAAGGAGAAACTGATGATGCCCCAGAGAGAGAAGAGATACTGAAAGAATAATGTTCCTGATGAACTGAGAAGTAGATGAGGGCTTTCCAGAATCTTTGGAAAAAAAATTTACTCAATTGTTTCTATCTTTCTCTTTTCTTGAAAGTTCATTATTATTATTTAGGAAAGACTCTTCTCCTTGTGTCTTTAAAGAACCTGGCAACTTTACCTTCCACATTCCAAATAAGTATTTATAAAAGGAACAAATAAGTGTACACCTTACCTATATAAGGCTTCCCTGGTGGTTCAGACGGTAAAGCATCTGCCTACCATGTGGGAGACCCGGGTTCAATCCCTGGGTTGGGAAGATCTCCTGGGGAAGGAAATGGCAACCCACTCCAGTACTCTTGCCTGGAGAATTCCATGGACAGAGGAGCCTAGTAGGCTGCAGTCCATGGGGCTGCAAAGAGTCGGACACGACTGAACGACTTCACTTACTTTACCTATAAAAATATGTTTTCTTGTATGTCAGGTTGCTTTTGAGCCTGTTCATTTTATTGTTTTGTTTTGTTTTAATTAAAATTTGTGCTGGAACATTATTTGTCTGTGATTCCATTAATATATCTTTAGTTTTTTAATTTTTCCAGTGTTGTGTTGGTTTCTGCCATACAACAATGTGAATTAGCCACAATTATAAATATATCCCTTCCTCTTGAGCCTCCCTCCCTTACCCCATCCCACCCTCTAAGTCGTCACAGAGAGCCAGACTGGGCTCCCTGTGCTGCAGAGCTATCCACTTTACACACAATAGTGTATATACGGTGATGCTACTTTATCCCTGTGTCCCACTCACTGTATCCACAAGTGCATTCTCTACATCTGCATCTCTATTCCTTCCCTGCAAATACGTTCATCAGTACCATTTTTCCAGATTCCATATATATATATATTAATATACTACATTTATTTTTCTCTTTCTGACTTACTTCACTCTGTATAACAGGTTCTAGGTTCATCCACCTCACTGGAACTGACTCAAATCCATTCTTTTTTATGCCTGATTAATATTCCATAAACAAGCCATAAGCCATTATGTTCTCCATAAACCATTATGGAGAATAGTATGGAGAGTCCTTAAAAACCTAGGAGTCAATCTACCATATGACCCAGCAACTCCACTACTGGGCATATACCCTGAAAAAAACACAATTCTAAAAGACACATTGACCCCAGTGTTCATTGTAGCACTATTTACTATAGCCAGGACATGAAAACAACCTATATGTCCACTGACATGAATGGATAAAGAAGATGTGGTATATATATACAATGAGTACTACTCTGCCATTAATAATACTCATGAATAAGATAGTTGGTTTACTACAAATAAAAACTAATCCTGAAGAATGTTGAATTATATCTCAAAAAGTGTAGCAGGAGCAATTCAGTTAACAATTGATAAATATTCATTAATTTATTTGTATATATTAGGCATTATGATAAACCATGCAAGAAATCTCAACTTATTTACTTATGGTGAACAATTAAGAAGTAGTATGGTATTTAATAGCATGTATTTTGTTTGCTTCTGCTACGCTTGACTTCTAACACTCATTCATTTTTTTTCATTTTATCATATTTTATAATATATATACTATATAATTATATATATACAAATATATATATAATATATATATATATATCATTCATTCATGCTTAGACGCTCATTCCTGTCCAACTCTTTGTGACTCTTTGGATTGTAGCCCACCAGGCTCCTCTGTCTGTGGGATTTTTCAGACAAGAATACTGGAGTGGAATTTCCTTCTCCAATTTTATATATATATATATATATATATGTTTTTAAATTTTATTTTTATTACAGTATAGTTGATTTACAATGTTACGTTACAGGTGTACAGTAAAGTGTTTCAGGGGTATATGTATTCTTTTTCAGATTATTTTCCCGTATAGGTTGTTACCAAATATTGAGTATAGTTCTCTGTGCAATACAATAGGTCCTTGCTGGTTGCCTGTGTTAGATATATTAATTTATTTATGTTAATTCCAAACCCCTAATGCATCCCTCTGTCATCCCTTCCTCCTTTGGTAACCATACATTTGTTTCTCTGTGTTAGACCTACCCATTAGAACAGGGTATGTGTCTCAGTTTATGTCTATGTACTTTTTAATTTGTATGCTCATTAGCTCACTCTTTCATTCACTTTTGTATGTAGCACTAACCCATAAATGATTAACATTGCTTACAGAGTTACTTAAAGCATGATAAATAAAATTAAATTAAAATCTATAATAAAATATCATTTATTTTAATAAAATTTTAAAGTGCATACATAAATAAAATGAGACATATACTCTATTCTTATGAGTAGGTATAATTTTGGTGGGAAATTTAATTTGGAGGTAGGGGAGTAAAGAATAGTATTAATTATAACAGCAGGCAAAGCATTGTAAGTATTTAAGTGATAATTTTTAAAAAAATGTCTAAGGATGGAGAAAGCAATATTTTAATGGAAGAGGAAGTAGCGTTTTGAGAGCTGAGACAAGCCTAAGCAGACTTCCCGATTAAAACATTTTTTCTTTTTATTAGCACCATGCTCTAACCAACTGAGCTAAGCTGATACAACCAAAAATTTTTAAACCTCACTGATGGACTTCCCTGGTGTTGCAGTGGATAGGAATCCGCCTGCCAATGCAGGGGACACGAGTTCTTTCCCTGGTCTAGGAAGATTTCGTATACTGCACAGCAACTAAGTCCCTGTGCCACAAGTACTGAGCTCACAGTCTAGAGCCTGCGAACCGCAACGACTGAAGCCTTGGCATCCTAGAACCTGCTGCTGCAACGACTGAAACCTTGGCATCCTAGAGCCTGCTGCTGCAATGACTGAAGCCTGTGTACTGGGAGCCTATGCTCTGCAACAAGAGAAACCACGGCAATAAGAAACCCACGTACTATAACGAAGAGAAGCCCCTGCTTGTCACAGCTAGATAAAAGCCCACACAGCAACGAACACCCAGCACAGGCAAAAAATAAAAGTAATTAAGTAAATAAAAAATATTTTTTAAACCTTATTGAAATACTAGTGCAATCTCATGGTGGAGATATTGTATTATGGATAAAAATATAGAATAAAGTAACAATTCATGTCATTTTATAAAATTATTAAAATTTTACAAACTGGAGAAAGAGTAGGGGAAGGAAAGACATTTTCAAGCTAGGAGAACATCATGGCAAAGTCAAGAAGGACGGAGAAAGCAACAGGGGTTGGGAATAATGGGAGATTGGACAAATAGTGTGGTTGCTCATGACTGCAAATACGGATTTGATTTTTATCCTGGAAGGCCTTGAATGCTCTGAAGAATTTTTAATATATTTCTGTAGGATTAAGACAGGACATGCCGTATTTGGTTTTAGGATGTTTTAGGATGCCTAACATCCTTAACATCCTATGGTGATGATGCATAACAAAGACTAAGGGGGTGGTAGATGGTGCGATTAGGAAACCAGTTAGGCTTCCTATTGCAAAAACCCAAATATGAGCCATTGGGTTAATAATGGGAATGAAAACGTAGAGAAGATTGACTGACACACTGCAAAATGAAAACTTTCAAGATCTGGCAAATGAATGTGGGCGAAAAATACAAGGTTATTGAAAAGGTTTGAACTTGAATGCCTGCTGGGTTTGTGAAATGGGAGTAGGAAAGAAGAACTCATTGCAGTAAGAACAAAATGATGAGGTTTGTTCTGAGCTTGTGGAGTTTCTGATATCAGTGTCTGACAGGGAGTTGACAATATGAGCGAAGGGCAGGGCTGGAGATCTTGAATTTGGGCACCTTGGCCAAAGTAGTAGATAAAGCCATGGAAGGATTAGCTTGATGAGGAAATTACACAGCTGAAGAAAGTAAAAATAAAAAAGCCAATGTTTCACTGTATTTATTCTCTTTCCTTTATAGTCCTAAGAAATTACATCTTGGGAGAGATGGGTTGTTTAACAGGGTGATTTGTTTGTATGAATGTGTGGACAAAGACCAGAGATTTTGGCAATATGTACTAGTATTAAGAGTATTGATTGCAAATGCGGATCCTGGAAGCAAACTTAGGGTAGGACAGCTGTTATTTTAAAACAAATTTATTAGAAATAATTATAATATGTGTAACTGTTTGAATATAGTAAATTATAGTTGAGGTTTTGGGAGGTATTTAGGTATAAAATTACTCTTAAATTAAATACTAGTGGAACTTAGGTTTCTTTTTAAGAACTAGCATATTAGGTTCTAAAAATGGGAATTGGGAGGGTTTGAACAGCTGGAAAGCAGATGGGGGTTAGGGTGGGGTGAATAGAAAAGTCATTACTAAAGAGAAATGTTTAATATTATGTGTCTTCTGTTTGATTTGGTGGCTTTATAGTGGAATTTGAGGCATCGTTTTGGCAGGCAAATGGACTTGGTTTCGGTAGTTAAATTTATAGGTAGTACAATGTGGCTTTGCAGAGAATGATAGAGTCTGTTATCATAAATTCTCTGTATAAGAACTTCTGTTGCCAAATTGTACACACATAACATGTTTAATAAAGGATGATAAAATATTTAATTTGTGATATTCCTGCAGGGTCTTTTTCTATTATCAATTTTTACTGAGTATGACTGCTGTGTTAGTTTCTGCTGTACAGCAAAGTGAATCAGCTTCAGTTCAGTTCAGTCGCTCAGTCGTGTCTGACTCTTTGTGATCCCATGGACTGCAGCATGCCAGGCTTCCCTGTCTATCACCAACTCCCGGAGTTTACTCAAACTCATGTCCATTGAGTCGGTGATGCCATCCAACCATCTCATCCTCTGTCATCCCCTTCATCTCCTGCCTTCAATCTTTCCCAGCATCAGGGTCTTTTCTAATGTGTCAGTTCTTTGCATCAGGTGGCCAAAGTATTGGGATTTAAGCTTCAGCATCAGTCCTTCCAATGAATATTCAGGACTGATTTCCTTTAGGATGAACTAGCTGGATGTCCTTGCAGTCCAAGGGACTCTCAAAGAGTCTTCTCCAACACCACAGTTCAAAAGCATCAATTCTTTGGTGCTCAGCTTTCTTTATAGTCCAACTCTCATATCCATACATGACTACTAGAAAAACCATAGCCTTGACTAGATGGACCTTTGTTGGCAAAGTAATGTCTCTGCTTTTTAATATGCTGTCTAGGATGGTCATAACTTTTCTTCCAAGGAGCAAGCATCTTTTAATTTCATAGCTGCAGTCACCATCTGTAGTGATTTTGGAGCCCCCCAAAATAAAATCAGCTACTGTTTTCACTGTTTCCCCATCTATTTGCCATGAAGTGATGGAACAGGATGCCATGATCTTAGTTTTCTGAATGTTGAGCTTTAAGCCAACTTTTTCACTCTCTTCTTTCACTTTCATCAACAGGCTCTTTAGTTCTTCACTTTCTGTCACAAGGGTGGTGTCATATGCGTATCTGAGGTTATTGATATTTCTCCTGGCAATCTTGATTCCAGCTTGTGCTTCATCCAGCCCAGTGTTTCTCATGATGTACTCTGCATATAAGTTAAATAAGCAGGGTGACAATATACAGCCTTGACATACTCCTTTCCCTGTTTGGAATCAGCTGTAGGTATACATGGAGAAGGCAATGGCAACCCACTCCAGTACTCTTGCCTGGAAAATACCATGGACAGAGGAGCCTGGTAGGCTGCAGTTCATGGGGTCACTGGGAGTTGGACACAACTGAGCGACTTCACTTTCACTTTTCACTTTCATACACTGGAGAAGGAAATGGCAACCCACTCCAGTGTTCTTGCCTGGAGAATCCCAGGGACAGGAGCCTGGTGGGCTGCCGTCCATGGGGTCACACAGAGACGGACACGTCTGAAGTGACCTAGCAGCAGCAGCAGCAGCTGTAGGTATACATATACCCTCTCTTTTTGGATTTCCTTCCCCTTTAGGTCACCGTAGAGCACTGAGTAGGCTTCCCAGGTGATGCTCGTGGTAAAGAACTCATCTGTCAATGCAGGAGACGTAAGAAAAGTGGGTTTGGTTCCTGGATCGGGAAGATCCGCTGAAGAAGGGCTTGATAACCCAATCCAGTATTCTTGCCTGGAGAATCTCATCAATAGAGGAGTCTGCCAGGCTGCAGTCCATAGGGTCGCATAGACTTGGACACAACTGAAGCAACTTAGCACTCATGTAGAGCACTGAGTTGGGTTCCCTGAGCTATACTGTTGGTTCTCATTAGTTATCTATTCTATAGATAGTATCAGTAGTGTATATATGTCAGTCCCAAACTCCCAGTTCATCCCACCTCCCTGCTTGGTGTCCATACATTTGTTCTCTATGTCTGTGTCCATATTTCTGTTTTGCAAATAACAATAATCCATACCATTTTTCTAGATTCCACATATATGTGTTAATATACAATATTTGCTTTTCTCTTTCTGACTTCACTCTATATGACAATTTCTAGGTTCATCCGCATCTCTACAAATGACCCAATTTCATTACATTTTATGGTTGAATAATATCTCATATATATGTACCACATCTTCTTTATCCATTCCTCTGTCAGTGGACATCTAGATTGTTTCCATGTCCTGGTTATTGTAAATAGTATTGCAGTGAACACTGGGGTGCATGTATCTTTTTGAATCGGTTTTCTCTGGGTATATGCCCAGAAGTGGGATTGCTGGGTCATATAGTAATTCTGTTTTTAGTTATTTAAGGAGCCTCTATACTGTTCTCCATAGTGACTGTATCAATTTCCATCCACACCAATAATGCAAGAGGGTTCCCTTTTATCCACGCCCTCTCTAGCATTTATTTTATGTAACTGCAGGGTCTTTTAAAGGCAACATTAAGATAGAGCTTCCCTGTGCATCCTACTAGAAAGTATTCCCTACATCTCCTATTCTATTAGCTTTTATCCTCTTTGTTTTCTCCCTAGTACTTATCTACATACTAATATTATATCATACATCATGATGTCCATTTGTTCATTGCCTATCAACCGCCCTAGATCCTAAGATCACTGACGCAGGCATTTGGCTCTTCTTGTTCATTGTTGTAAGCGTCTCAAGTTGTGTCTGACTCAAACTAGAGCTCACTAAATACCTGCGGACTGACCGATTGCTGACTGAAGGATAAGAGATGGTTGTTTTCTCTATTAGAAGATATGGGCCTTGAGAAATGTGATTGTTCTTTCTTGTCTCTCATTTAACCTTATCTCTCTCCATTCTTCCTTCCTTCTCCATTCATTTACCTGCCTTTTTATGTGTGGGACAGTATCCTCAGCACCTAAAGTAGTGCCTGAGATACACCATTGGTACTTGACAAGTATTTATTAAACTTGTGAATATGTTTATTCATGCACTACTTCACTTATCAAACCCTATGTGTACATCTTGTTTATACTAGGCATTTTTCTAGGTCCTAAGTGTGTAAAGAATATCTATACTAAAAAGAAAACCAACAAGAACTTAAAGGTTAAGGAGTGTAGTAACTGCTCTATTAGAAGAGTGCCCTGGGGACTTTATGAGGGAAGACGAAGGACACTAATCAGACAATGGGGAGGAAACGTGTTTCAGCAGTGTCTTTGAAGGCTTGTTTGAGCTGAGAATTTAAGAAGACCCATAAATCTCATAAATACCCATAAATATATATCAAATTGAGTTAAATGAATATTACCTTTTAGCAATTGAGGAAATTTCAACACTGTCATTTTCAAATGTGGGTGATGCAGACTAAAGTAGATACATCAGGATAAATTGGAGAGTTTCCAGAGATAAAGATCTCCTTCCTATTGTCATATCTGAGATCCTGTTTTTCTAAAAGTATATTTTGACAAAGCATCAAAGATAATTCTATGTGGTTCCCTCCCTCCACCCTCCCTAGTAAAAGAACACACCCTAATAGAATGGATAAAGTCTCCTACGTACAAATGAGTTCCATTCCAACAGCATGGTCATAAATCCGGTTTGTTCATAAGTCAAACAAAGTTAGCCTAGGTACCCAACTAATACAATTGGCCTGTGTGTTAGTCACTCAGTCGTGTCTGACTCTTTGTGACCGAATGGATGGTAGCTCCTGCCAAGCTCCTTTGTCTATGGGATTTCCCAGGCAGGAATACTGGAGTGGGTAGTCTTTTCCTTCCCTAAGGGATCTTCCTGACCCAGCGATTGAACCTGCGTCTCCTGCATTGCAGGCAGATTCTTTACTGTCTGAGCCACCTGGGGATTTTTATAATACTTTTCCCACAAATAATGCATTAAAAAACAACCAAAAAATAAAGACATTTTTAATCTTATGCTGCAGCACCTTGAAAAGTTCAGTAGTACGGTACAGCTGGCATACAGGGGCTGGCGTTTGGTGAACAGGAAAGAAGAGTTACTGCGTGGAGAAGGGAGGAGAGGTGGGAATTGGGAGAGCTGAAGATCATCAGCAGTAGGAGATGGAGGGCAAGCTGCAATTTCACTCACACCTGATGCTGATGGCATAGGTTCTGATTCCTTGCTTGGACCAGATGCACATTTGCACCTTTGAAAGTTCACAGTTTGAAGGGTTGTCTGTAGGGGAATTACTGTACTGACGTCTGAGCCAGTGATTTTATATCTGAAAGGATCCTATGTGCTCATTTAAGCCATAGGTTCATACAATGCATTTTTTTATTTTTCCTTAAGGGAATGATTTATTGTGTGTTATTATTTACTTAATAGGTTGAATATGCTTTTAGATTTTAAAGTGTTACTTTAAATACCTTTCAGTTTACATGTTCTTTAAGAACTACTCCTTGATTTAGAGTAAATTTGACATAATACATTTTTCAAGGACAAAATTCTTAAAACATTTGTTGAGAGAAATGGTAGTACATGTGAATAAGATATAAAATATAAAATTTCCTATGGGGATGATATCAGAGGGAAATATAAGTGGGCCAGGTATAAATTTGCCTACATACATAGGCACACATGTTTAAGGTCGATCAGCAACTAGCAAACACATATCTGTGTTGAAAACTCTTGAGCTTGATGTTATGTTTACTAAACTGATGGGTTCTGTTTTCATTCAAGGCTTTTAGCATATGTTTACTGAACCTCACAAAATGATACTGTACTTGTGTTTATTCTTTGCTCCTAAGATTCATTTTTGTTATTGTTCAAAGAATTTTTGATGTTCCAACAGACTCTAATTGATGGCATTTGAATATATTGTGGATCACTAATTATGACTAATTCTGTTCAAATTTTGATTTACAAGCTAAAAGATTCAGAGGAACATATTTAATTTTTGTGTTGAAAAAGAGCAGGGTTGTCAGTATTCCTTATGACTGAGAGAAAATTATGTCCCTCTTATACCTTTAGCATGAAACTTTTATATATGCAAATTTGAAGGTAGAAATTTTAGAGAAATATTTCATCCCTGTTGCTTTCAAAATAATTATTTTATCTGCCTTAAGATAAACAATTTTCAGAGAAAGTGCAAGTGCTGAGTTTCCAAATCTAAACTTGATTTTAAATGTGTAAATCCAATATCCATAACTCATGAGATATGCACACGAATACATTTTAAGCATTTTTTGACATCTAGAGTGACCCCAACAATATCTGCTAGTCCTCTTTTTCAGATGGTGAAGAAAAATATCTTGATTAGATTTTTTAATTTCATGAATCATTTAAGTTAAAAGCCTTATTTCAATCCTGTTTATTTTAACTTTTTAAAGTCAAGTCGACTTAAAGGCCTTCTTATTCTTTCCATCTTTCTCAAGCTCCATTTATTCTCTCCAATTGCTTTCTCTCTGCCTCCACTCTGTGTGTGTGTATGTGCACACGCGTGCGTGTGTATTTAGAATTAGATATGGTTAAGGATGGAGTCAGAATAATATCAGAGTAAAGGCATTTTGGTCTTACCATGAGAATCTCCTTCTCCATTCCTAGATTTTCTGATATTCTGGGCCCTATCAGTTTAGTTCAGTCACTCAGTATTGTCCGACTCTTTGCAACCCCATGAATCGCAGCATGCCAGGCCTCCCTGTCCATCACCAACTCCCGGAGTTTACTCAAACTCAATGTCCATTGAGTCGGTGATGCCATCCAGCCATCTCATCCTCTGTCGTCCCCTTCTCCTCCTGCCCCCAATCCCTCCCAGCATCAGGGTCTTTTCTAATGAGTCAACTCTTCGCATGAGGTGGCCAAAGTATTGGAGTTTCAGCTTCAGCATCAGTCCTTCCAATGAACACCCAGGACTGATCTCCTTTAGGATGGACTGGTTGGATCTCCTTGCAGTCCAAGGGACTCTCAAGAGTCTTCCCCAACACCACAGTTCAAAAGCATCAATTTTTCAGCTCTCAACTTTCTTCACAGTCCAACTCTCACATCCATACATGACCACTGGAAAAACCATAGCCTTGACTAGATGGACCTTTGTTAGCAAAGTAATGTCTCTGCTTTTCAATGCTATCTAGGTTGGTCATAGCTTTCCTTCCAAGAAGTAAGCGTCTTTTAATTTCATGGCTGCAGTCACCATCTGCAGTGATTTTGGAGCCCCAAAAAATAAAGTCTGACACTGTTTCCACTGTTTCCCTATAGACTGTCAAAATTACTCTTGATCTAGAAACTGCTTTTAAATAAAAGCTCAAGATATAGAAATGGCTTACTTGAACTTTTAAAAATACAAAAATCAAACTTAAAAATATACCTCTTGCTACTTTTCTCTTCATACTTTTCATTCTTTTCACATTTTTTTACTTCATATTCTTCCCTTCAATGACAGAGCACTCTTTATGTCATAAGAAGAATCATTCTGTTTTATGAACTATTTCAGTTTGTGCTCTCCTCAATTCTGTCTTTAGTTGAAATAAGTCTTTTGGGAAGAACTCTTGTTTCTCCCTAGTAGGTTCTTCCCTGGTGGCTCAGATGGTAAAGAGCCTGCCTACAATGCAGGAGACCTGGATTTGATCCCTGAGTCAGGAAGATCCCCCAGAGAAAGGGCATGGCAACCCACTCCAGCATTCTTGCCTGGAGAATTCCATGGACAGAGGAGCCTGGTGGGCTACAGTCCATGGGATCACGGAGAGTTGGACATGACTAAGCAACTTAACACTTCTTTCTCCCTGGCAGTGTACAGAGAGAATTATGCAAGAAGCTATAACAATTATTAGTAACAGCATGTCAGATTTTAGGTGTCAGCATGAGGATGGGACTTTTCTTAGAAAAAGCCTTCAGATAGTGTGTTTGATCCAGAATATCAAAGTGTTAGTGTCTGGGGAGGTGTTTAGAAAGTGGCATGCTTATTACCGAGTGCATATTATTAGAAGAATCATCTGCTGAATGTGTGATGAAAATTTAGCCCAGCCAGGAAATTGGGTGTTCAGCCTGACATGCCACCTCTAATTTACGTCACCGCTGGATTCAAATCACATAGGTTTGGCACAGCTAAGTGACCTTCTTTAAAATATTCATGCCATTCTCATTTTCTGGGTCATTGTGTTCCTATTCACATTCAAATGAATTCCTTATTAATTATACTACTGGCTTCAATAGCATTTTTGGTGAACAATGAATTTGTGAATATGATGCAGTCTTTCCTAGAACAGCCAGATGGTTGAGTTAGCCAAATTCCCTTGGCTAATTAACATCTAGATGTGGCTTTTATCAAACAAGAGCAGAACTTCTGTGACCTTGGGGTAACTCTCTTCAGCCCACAGTAGATTTGATGCTATTGAGGAACACATCAGAAATTATTCTCTGTACCAATGGAGCTTCTGTTCTGAAAGAGGTAGAACATATAGATATAAAGAGAGATTAGAGTTAGGACTAATTGAGTGAAGATTATATTGATGGGGGCTAAAGAATGTTGATTAATGAACTGACCTCAAAAATAATAGGAAGTAATAACAATATTTGATGAAGAGATTGCATTGAATTAGGAATCTTTTCATTGAAGGAAAAGTTATGGTTGCAAAGAGAGAAGGAGGGCTTTGATAGACCAGGGACCTGTGACGGAGTAGTGGTGAGGAGGGCAGAGTTAGAAAGCTGTTGGCCTGGACACAAAGTGGAATCTGTGGTGCGGGATGCTAATGGAAGTGAAAGTGGAAGGAAGTGGAAATCAGGGAGGGTAATGGCAGAGAAGTGAACCTGGGAAGATGCAGAGCAAGTTGGAAGAGATCCATGAAACACACAATTGGTGGAGTTTTTTCACTCTGTAAAACAAATTGAAACCTTCTGTTGATTGAGTCACAGTGTTATGATCAAACCAGTGTTTGAGCAAGATAAATGACACATGAAGGAAGAGACAGATTCTAGAGGCAAGGAATCTCTTTAGATGATGATGGTTAGTTTTCTTTTTAAACCTTTGATTTCTAATGCATAATAGGAAAGTTTTACAGGTACACATGGAAAATACACATGATTACAATTGAGGGTGAAGAAAGCCTAAAGAGACCGTTCACTCTCTGTTAGCTGGTACATAGACTGAAACTCACTGGAAGTGACAGCTGTTGTTTTAGGATGTTTTACAGGTTTACATATTTCACTTAGTTGAAGTAGAGTTTTAAATTATGTAAAATATTTACTTAGCTCCAAGTCAAGCTAGGGAAAAAGTCACTAAAGTCTTGCTTCTTTCATTGGTCTATTAATCCTTTTCTCCTGATCCCTACATAAGTAAAATTTTATTGTTTTTTATTGTATATTTCCATGGTATTTATTTTAAAAATTTAATAAAATGCATGCACATATACAACTCACTTTTTTGTACATATAATGTCAGTCAATAAATAATATTCAGTACTTTTTTTCACTTTAAATGTATTCTGGAGCTGCCTGTATCTATCTATCAATCAAGATATAGACATCTATCTCATTCTTTAGAGCTGCATAGTATTGCTTTGAGTGAATGTATAATAAATTCCTTAACCAGTTCTTATTGACAGATATTTAATTAACACCACAACTAATAGCCTTACTTATGGGATATTTTGTGTATTTGCCAGGATCTACATGTGAAATCTGAAAGTCAAAGGCTAACACATAGATAAATCAGCAAAATATTTTCAAATTCTTCTACATAGGAATACATCATTTTGTGTTACTATAACAATGAATAAGAGGATTTATTTTCTAAGAACTGTCTTTATAGAGCATTTTCTCAATCTTTTAGATTTTTACCAATTGGATAGTTAAACGTGGTATTTCATTATAGCTTCATTTGCTTTCTATAACTTTTAGTGAAGGTGGGCATTATTCAGGTGTTTAAGAATAATTTGTATATATTGAATGTTAATCATGTTTTTATATAATTTCTTCATTTTTCTAATAGACTGTTGGTCTTTTAATTCCAAGTTTGGGAGTTTTTCATAAAAATCCAAATTTTTATAATTCAGTGCACATTTTTTTCTATTTTTTTATATTTTTCATTGTTTTTCATTTCTGTTATATTATTTGTCAATAATTTCTTATTCTGCTATAGCTTTTGAATATTTGCAAGTTATTAAGTAATTTACCACATTTTCTTTTAATAGTTGTGTGGTTCTATATTTGAATTCAGAGTTCGGATCCATTTGGAACATATCTTGGTTTTGGTGTAGGATAAATCTAATTTTTTATATAAGCACATAATTGTTACCTCATTGGTTATTAGTAAGTCCATATTTTCCTCCTCTGATTGAGACGCTGCCTTTATTGTCCACTAAGTGTTTGTATGTAAAAAGTCTATTGATTCTTCATTTGGTTTCATTGACCTGTCTTTCTGTTCATGTACAAATGCCACTATTTTTATATTAATGGCTTTGTAATATATTTTAAGTTTTGTATGGGTGAACATTTTTTATATGTTTTGCTTTTCATTTTAGATGTTTTCTGGATATTTCTACTGGCTTATTATATCACATAATCTTTATAATCAATTTTGTTGTTATTATTTAGTCACTAAGTCATATCTAACTCTTTTTGTGACCCCCATGGACTGTAGTCCACCAGGCTTATCTGTCCATGGCATTTCCCAGGCAAGAATACTGGAGTGGGTTGCCATTTCCTTCTCCAGGGGATCTTCCTGACCTAGGGATCAAACCCACATCTCCTGCATTGACAGGCAGATTATTTACCACTGAACCACCAAGGAAGCCAATTATAATCAATTTATTTATCTCCAAGAAAAAGAAAAAATACTGATGGCATTTTTGTCATGATCACATTGCATTTATAATTTTACCTGTGGAAAATAATGGCATTTTTTATATTTAGTTTTTCTATTCAAGAGCATGATTTATCTTTAATTTTGTTCTACAGAATCTGAGAGCAATATTTTTCCTTATATAAGTTTTATATATTAAATTTATGCATAGTATTTTTATTTTGAATCTATTAATGGGATTTTCCATTATAGTTAGACACAATAATTATTTTTTATATCTATGGAGACTGTTAATTTCTATAAACTAACATTCTGTTTTTCTAATCTTATGGCAACTTTTCCATTGGTGCTTTTGTTGTTTTTCAGTATTGCCTCATACCATAGACAAATGGAGATAGTTTTCATCTTATTTTAAAAAATCTTTTGCTTTTAATTGCTTTTTGTTTTCTAATCACTTTGTCAAGCAGATCCAATACAATTAAATAGTTAAGTAGTAATAGAGATAGGTTATTGGTATTTCTCATGCAAAGAGTTGACTCATTGGAAAAGACCCTGATCCTGGGAGGGATTGGGGGCAGGAGGAGAAGGGGATGACAGAGGATGAGATGGCTGGATGGCATCACTGGCTCGATGGACATGAGTTTCAGTAAACTCCGGGAGTTGGTAATGGACAGGGAGGCCTGGCATGCTGCGATTCATGGGGTTGCAAAGAGTCAGATATGACTGAGCGACTGAACTGAACTGAACTGAACTGAGTAGAGATAGGAGGGGTTTTTGGTTCCATTTACATGAATGTTTCTAATTTCCTCATTATGACACTAATTTAAAGCCAAAATGCACATCAGCCTTTTTTAAGCTGCATCATTTAAAAAATTTATTTATTTTTAATTGGAAGATAATTGCTTTACAATATTGTGTTGGTTTCTACAATACATCAACATGAATCAGCCATGGATGCACATATGTCCCCACCCTCTTGAGCCTCTCTCCCACCTCCCACTCCTCTAGGTTGTCACAAAGCACCAGATTTTGTGTGCCCTGCTTCATATAGCAAATTTTCACTGGCTGTATAATTTTGCATATGGTAATATATATGTTTTAATGGTCCTCTCTCTGAGTCCCACCCTCTCCTTCCCTCCCTGTGTCCACAAGTCTGTTCTCTGTGTCTGCATATCCATTGCTGCCCTGCAAAGAGATTTATCAGTACCATCTTCCTGGGTTCCATATATATGTGTTAATGTATGATACTTGCTTTTCTCTTTCTGATTTACTTCACTCTGTATAATAGGCTCTAGGGCATCCACCTTAATAGAACTGAGTTAAATGCATTCCTTTTTATAGCTGAGTAGTATTCCATTGTGTATATGTACCACAACTTCTTTATCCATTCATCTGTTGATGGACATCTAGGTTGCTTCCATGTCATAGCTTTTATAAATAGTGTTGTGGTGAACATTGGGGTACATGTGTCACATCAGGTTTTAAGAAAACTATTTCATTTATCCATATTTTAAAATTATAAATTATTATTTGATGTGCCAAATGCATTTTTACGAAAAGATCATCCTCTTGATATGATTATGTAAGTTTTCTCTTTATATATCTTGATGTGATGACTATATTAAAGGATTTCCTAATATTGAATTCTTTTGCCTTTCTTGAATAAATTTTACTTATTTCTGAAGTGATTACTTTTTAATTATCTTCTTTCAGTTTTCTTTTAAAATCTTCCTTTTTAAAATTAACTTTATTTTTATATTAAATTAAAGTTCTCAGACAACGTGAGAGAAAGGTGTAAAGATTTTCCATCTACCTCCTGCCCCTAAATATGCATAGCCTCCTCATTATCAACCTCCTCCACCAGAGTGGGACATTTTTTGCTACAAATGGTAATCTACATTGACACATCATAGTCAATCAATGTCAGTAAGTTTACATTATGGTTTTCTTTTGATGTTAAATAGTATATGAGTATAAACGAATAATAAGATGTATTAATCATTCACACAGAGTATATTCACTGCCCTCAAAATCTTCTGTGCTCTGCTTATTCATCTTTTTCCCCATTTCAAACCCTGACAACCACTGATCTTTTTATTGTCGCCATAGTTTTACCTATTTCAGAATACTATATAGTTGAAATCAGACACTATGTAGCCCTTGTTAGATTGAGTTCTTTCATTTGTTCATATGTATTTAACATTCCTCCCTGTCTTTTCTTGGAAAAGGCAATGGCACCCCACTCCAGTACTCTTGCCTGGAAAATCCCATGGATGGAGGAGCCTGGTGGGCTGAAGTCCATGGGGTCGCTAAGAGTCGGACATGACTGAGCGACTTCACTTTCACTTTTCAGTTTCATGCATTGGAGAAGGAAATGGCAACCCACTCCAGTGTTCTTGCCTGGAGAATCCAGGGATGGGGGAGCCTGGTGGGCTGCTGTCTATGGGGTCGCACAGAGTCGGACACGACTGACGTGACTTAGCAGCTGCAGCAGCGGCAGCCATATCTTTTCTGACCTGGAATTGCCATAACAATTCACCATTAGAGAAAGAATTTAAGCAAGTGTGCCCTAGTGCCTAAAGTAAAGGGAGAGGGAGAAATAGTCTGTACTATCTACCCAATAGTTTTTGTATTTGCATAAAATGAAGCAAGAGGATGTATTAAATCATATTTTTGTTTAGAAATCATCAGAATAATTGCTCAGTAATTTATGTAATGACACAAAGTAACTTTCTTTTTTTTTCCTTAATTTTTTAATTTTATTTATTATCTTTTTTTAAATTTTTTTTTCATTTATTTCCATTAGTTGGAGGCTAATTACTTTACAACATTGCAGTGGTTTTTGTCATACATTGAAATGAATTAGCCATGGATTTACATGTATTCCCTATCCCAGGCCCCCCTCCCACCTCCCTCTCCACCCCATCCCTCTGGGTCTTCCCAGTGCACCAGGCCTGAGCACTTGTCTCATGCATCCAACCTGGGCTGGTGATCTGTTTCACCCTAGATATACATGTTTCAATGCTGTTCTCTTGAAACATCCCACCCTCGCCTTCTCCCACAGAGTCCACAAGTCTGTTCTATAAATCTGAGTCTCTTTTTCTTTTTTTGCATATAGGATTATCGTTACCATCTTTCTAAATTCCATATATATGTGTTAGTATACTGTAATGGTCTTTATCTTTCTGGCTTACTTCGCTCTCCGTCAATACCACTTCTAGGCATACACACTGAGGAAACCAGATCTGAAAGAGACACGTGCACCCCAATGTTCATCGCAGCACTGTTTATAATAGCCAGGACATGGAAGCAACCTAGATGCCCATCAGCAGACGAATGGATGAGGAAGCTGTGATACATATACACCATGGAATATTACTCAGCAATTAAAAAGAATTCATTTGAATCAGTTCTAATGAGATGGATGAAACTGGAGCCCATTATACAAAGTAACTTTCAAAGATACTAAATTAAATTCAAACTCTAGTGCTTTGTGTGTGTGTGTGTGTGTGTGCGCATGTGTGTGTGTGAGCATACAGTGCTAGTCTATTTCTCTGCCACATACAGATTGCTAATGTCTTAATGCTTTCATATAATTGGGGGTTAAGTCAAACTGATTTTCCCTTCAATTCAGGAAGACTTATTCAGAGATGCAGTCTGAAAAGTTTAACAAAGAAATGAAAAAAAAGATAAACATTTAAAATTTTTCAATGAAATGAAGAGTGAAATTGAGCTACCACATCCATTCTTTTTATTACTTTGAGTAATCTGTATACTTCTGAAATGTTATTTTGAATGCACATCATTTGAGTTACTAATAACTGCATTTCTGCAGTTCACATTTTGTAATTGTGTGTGCTTCTACTTTAGCTATTTCTTTACAAATGTGCAATAGTCATTATAAAAAATGTTTATAAAAAAGAAGACTGCCACTAAAGTTTAAAAAAATCTGAGTATTCAATTTATTGACATTCAAACAAAAATGATAATATGCATCTCTCTTTGAGAAAGTGGGAAACTATTAATTTCGTTTTCTCTATATCATCTTAATAATGTCAAAAGGCTATGGAACTAAACTGAGAGCACATTTGACATAGCAAAGTTAAGAGGTCTATGAATCTATTTCTCAGAGGCATTCTTTGAAGAAAGATTCTGAGGTATTTGGTTTTGTTTGTGTGAATTTTGAATTTTCTACCAAAAGTCTGCTCACTAATGAGCTGCCAATACCTTTCATCAACGAGTTTCAAGGGTTATTCCCCAAATGCATGGCGATGATTTCAATATTAGTATTGATTAAAATGAGTATTCTTCTTAATTGGCGCAGAAATAGAACCTCTACAGACAAACCTAACATTAAGCCTGTCTTATTTATTATTAAAAACTGTCTTTTGATAATATAAACATATCAATTATATTCAGGTTTTTATTCTGTGTGTCTATGTTTGTATTTAAGGTATTAATATGAATGAGAAAATAAAAAATGAGAAAAAAATGAAAGAAGTCTTAAGTATTCTCTTGGAATAATTTCCTTGTAACTTTTGCGATTCTGGTGCTGACAAGTGAATTTAAACATTAACATTCCTTTTCAGTGTAGTTACCTCCTAAAGTCTAGTGTAATAATACAGTGAAACCCACACTAATTAAATACCAGATTCCCAAGGGATAATGTCATACCAAGCAAATACTAATAAATCTTTCCTGGCTTATTGTAATCCAATTATATGCTAAATTTTAAAGACTTTTCTTAGGCAGTGTTTGAATAACCAACAGTTTTCTTCACATTGTTCTTCTGGCTTGTTTTATGTCCATTTCAATAAATATGCATGTGGTCTAATTTTGAAAAAATATTGTTCAAAGTTTAAATCTTCCTATAAAGGGATTGCATATGAAATATAAAGCCATACATTATGGTAGAATATTAAGTAATTACACAAGTTCATTTCAGTCGCTCAGTCGCATCCGACTCGTTGTGACCCCATGAATCACAGCACGCCAGGCCTCCCTGTCCATCACCAGCTCCCGGAGTTTACTCAAACTCGTGTCCATGGAATTGGTGATGCCATCCAGCCATCTCATCCTCTGTCATCCCCTTCTCCTCCTGCCCCCAACCCCTCCCAGCATCAGGGCCTTTACCAATGAGTCAAGTCTTCCCATGAGGTGGCCAAAATACTGGAGTTTCAGCTTCAGCATCAGTCCTTCCAATGAACACCCAGGACTGATCTCCTTTAGGATGGATTGGTTGGATTTCCTTGCAGTCCAAGGGACTCTCAAGAGTCTTCTCCAACACCACAGTTCAAAGGCATTAATTCTTCGGTGCTCAGCTTTCTTCAAAGTCCAACTCTCACATCCATACATGACCACTGGAAAAACCATAGCCTTGACTAGATGGACTTTTGTTGACAAAGTAATGTCTCTGCTTTTTAATATGCTATCTAGCTTACTCCTTCCAAGGAGTAAGCGTCTTTTAATTTCATGGCTGCAATCACCATCTGCAGTGATTTTGGAGCCCAAAAAATTAAAGCCAGCCATAGTTTCCACTGTTTCTGCATCCATTTCCCATGAAGTGATGGGACCAGATGCCATGATCTTAGTTTTCTGAATGTTGAACTTTAAGCCAACTTTTTCAGTCTCCTCTTTCACTTTCATCAAGAGGCTTTTTAGTTCTTCTTCACTTTCTGCCATAAGGGTGGTGTCATCTGCATATCTGAGGTTTTTGATATTTCTCCCGGCAATCTTGATTCCAGCTTGTGCTTCTTCCAGCCAGCATTTCTCATGATGTACTCTGCATATAAGTTAAATAAGCAGGGTGATAACATACAGTCTTGACATACTCCTTTTCCTATTTGGAACCAGACTATTGTTCCATGTCCAGTTCTAACTGTTGCTTCTTGACCTGCATATAGGTGTCTCAAGAGGCAGGTCAGGTGGTCTGGTATGCCCATCTCTTTCAGAATTTTCCACAGCTTAGTGTGATCCACACAGTCAAAGGCTTTGGCATAGTCAATAAAGCAGAAATAGATGTTTTTCTGGAACTCTCTTGCTTTTTCAATAATCCAGCGGATGTTGGCAATTTGATCTCTGGTTCCTCTACCTTTTCTAAAACCAGCTTGAACATCTCGATGTTCACGGTTCATGTAATGCTGAATCCTGGCTTGGAGAATTCTGAGCATTACTTTGCTAGTGTGTGAGATGAGTACAATTGTGTTGTAGTTTGAGCATTCTTTGGGATTGCCTTTCTTTGGGATTGAAGTGAAAACTGACCTTTTCCAGTCTTGTGGCCACTGCTGAGTTTTCCAAATTTGCTGGCATATTGGGTGCAGCACTTTCACAGCATCATCTTTCAGGATTTGAAATAGTTCAACTGGAATTCCATGACCTCCACTAGCTTTGTTCACAGTGATGCTTTCTAGAGCCAGGATTTCTGGCTCTAGGTGAATGATCACACCATCGTGATTATCTGGGTCATGAAGATATTTTTTGTACAGTTCTTCTGTGTATTCTTGCCACCTCTTCTTAACAGACCTCTTCTGTTAGGTCCATATCATTTCTGTTCTTTATCAAACCCATCTTTGCATGAAATGTTCCCTTGGTATGTCTAATTTTCTTGAAGAGATCTCTAGTTTTTCCCATTCTGTTGTTTTCCTCTATTTCTTTGCATTGATCACTGAGGAAGGCTTTCTTATCTCTCCTTGCTATTCTTTGGAACTCTGCATTCAAATGGGAATATCTTTCCTTTTCTCCTTTGCTTTTCACATCTCTTCTTTTCACAGCTATTTGTAAGGCCTCCTCAGACAGCCATTTTGCTTTTTTGCATTTCTTTTCCATGGGGATGGTCTTAATCCCTGTCTCCTGTACAATGTCACGAGCCTCCGTCCATAGTTCATCAGGCACGCTGTCTATCAAATCTAGTCCCTTAAATCTACGTCTCACTTCCATTGTATAATCATAAGGGATTTCCTTTAGGTCATACCTGAATGGTCTAGTGGTTTTCCCTACTTTATTCAATTTAAGTCTGAATTTGGCAATAAGGAGTTCATGGACATCACCAGATGGTAAACACCGAAATCAGATTGATTATATTCTTTGCAACCAAAGATGGAGAATTACACAAACTTTATTTAATAAGAGGAATTGAATATGAAGTCAATTAGTTTCAGCTATCTATCACCACACAATGAACCACCACAAAATTTAAGAGCTTAAAATACCAGCAGCTTGCTTTCTCTCGTGGTTGTGTGGGTTGACTGGACTGAGTTCAGTGGCGCTTGCTAAGTGTTTCTCACGCTATTTAAGTCAGATATAAGCTTAGCCTTCAATTATCTGAAATCTTGACCGAGCTGGACATGCAAGATGGCTCACTTACATGGTTGGCAATCGATGCTAGCTGCCATCTAGTGCATGTACACGTGAACGCTCAATGTGGCTTGGGAGTTTTACAGCATGGATTCTGAGATAGAGTGTTCCAGAGATGAGAATTCCAAGGAGCTCATCTTCAATAACTTTATATTTCAGTCACACATCTTAATTTCTTTTGAGATTAAGGTTACTGAAAGAAATGAATGTAATCTAAGATAGAGAAGTCAAAAACTCTGAAGACAGGATTTGAAGTGATTGGCTATATGAACAATAAACTTATCTAGAAAAAATGGGAGAAATTGGAATCGAAAAAAGGATGTAAGTCAGTTGAAGATTCACGAATCTTTTGAACTCTAAAAGAGTTTTACTATTTCTCTTCTAAATACATCTAAACCACTTCTAAACCCATTGTTTTAACCTAGCATCCAATCTCCTTCTTTCCTCCCTTCCTTAATATTTGCTCTATGGCCTCAGTGGTGCAAGTACCTTGAAACCTCCCTGTATTTTTCCTCAATTATAGCTTTTAATGTCTTTACCAAACAGCTTAGGTTCTATAAATCAGTATAATACTTCAATGATTTTTTGACAGAACTCCTAATTTTCTATCTTCTTTCACTACCATTTTCTGCATCAAAGCAACCATAAGTTTTTCCTTTCATAAACAAAAGTGACACAGGCATGCATGATGTAGCCTTAAAAATGTACTTTCTTCAGCATGAACTGGGCTTTTATTTCCATGGAGTGGACTACTCTACTCATTGATAAGCTTCTTGTCTCTTCTCAGAGTAACCATTCCAAATCTTCTGTGTCAACTGCATTGCCATTTAATTCATATTTCACAATTTACAGATAAAAAAATTTTCCTCTTCCAATGTATGAAACAAAACAGGCCATCCTGAACCTCTTACCACCATATCCATTAACATCTGCATCCATCTTCATCTTATGTCTCAGAATAATATGGAAATCCTGATCTATTCAAGGAAAATCCTTCAATCTAGAACCAAACCCTTCCCTTCTTCCATAAAGCTGGGATCTTTCTATTTTTTGCTAGTGGATTTTTCTTCTCATATGGACTAACCTATTTTCATTTCCAGTGTTAGCTCCCTGTTCTTCATACTCTTACTGAACTCCATAAACAACCTTGAGTTCAACCACTATCCACTTGTATATAACTCTCCAATCTCTCTCTCTATCCTGAATCCCTCTTCTTAGTTTTGAACTCATATCAGAATGCTTACTGGATATTTATACTTCAATCCCATTATCCCTCAAGATCAAACTATCCTAAGCCTAATCTACATGACTTCCAACCTTTATTCAAAACCCGTTCATTATTTTCATTCCCCTTTTGTGGTGACTAGTCATCCTATGATAAGTGGCCCATGTCACAAACATTGGAGTCACTCCACATTCCTTGATCTTGCCTCCAAGCACAAATCAATTAATAACCAACTAGGGTCTCCCTGGTGGCTCAGATGGTAAAGAATCTGCCTGCAATGCAGGAGACCGGGGTTCAATCCCTGAGTTGGGAATATTCCCTGGAGGAGGAAATGGCAACCCATTCCAATATCCTTGCCTGGAGAATTCCATGGACAGAGGAGCCTGGCAGGCTACAGTCCATGCGGTTTCAAAGAGTCAGACACAACTGAGTGACTACCAGACAGACCCACTATTTCTGCCTCCTTAATATATATTATGGACTCCCTCAGGTAAAGAATCTACCTGCAATGCAGGAGACCCAGGTTTGATTCCTTGTTCGGGAAGACCCCCTGGAGAAGGAAATTACAACCCACTCCAGTACTCTTGCCTGGAGAATCCCATGGACAGAGGAGCCTGGCAGGCTACAGTCCATGGGGTCACAAGAGTCAGACATGACTTAGTGACTAAACCACCACCACCAATGTATCTTATATTTGTTCTTTACTTTCTATGCACACTGCCACCGGTGCCTTATTTCAGCTCTTTATCATTAGCTACTTTCTGAAATGTCAATTTTTTTCTGCTTCCATCCTTGTTTGCTTTCAATCTGTCTTCTACCTGGTTGCTAGAGGATCTTAAAGAATAATATAATGGGCATCTCATTGCCTATAGATTGGAGTCCGAGCTCTTTGCATCTCATAGAAGGCCTTTCCTATTTAAGCCTTGCCTTTTCTCTCCACAATCATTTCCCAGTTTCCTTTTAGCAGCTATACTCTGGTCTAATAAAATTGCAAGAATCCCGAAAATCTTTTCTAAACATTTTTATGTGCTCTTTGATTTGAATGACTTCCTTTTCCTTTTATTCCTGACTGAATACCTACCATTTAAGACTCATTTCAAAGGCGTTCTCCTTCCTAAAGGCTTTGCTATTATTTTCGTCCCATGTTCCACTTTTTAATAAGTGCTTACCTCATTGTTACACCAATAAATCTGCTCATGTTCCATGAAAACAGGTCCTTAAATGCAGAAATTTTGTTTTATTCATATAGTACTGAGATTGGTACAATACATACTTTTTGATTAAATGATTCTCAGATGGCCTGGAGGGATATGACTTTCAGGAAATTTTTATTTGAATAAAGCAAAAGTAAAAGAAATATGTTATATAAACATCATTTTCCTTATATAACTTATATAACATTTCCTTATACAACATTATTTTCCTTATATAACTCCTGATTGCAAAATTCAGACTTAAGCTGAAGAAAGTAGGATAAAACACTAGACCATTCAGGTATGGCCTAAATCAAATCCCTTACAATTATACAGTGGAAGTGAGAAATAGATTCAAGGGATTAGATCTGATAGACAGAGTGCCTGAAAAACCATGGACAGAAATTCATGACATTGTACAGGAGGCAGGGATCAAGACCATCCCCAAGAAAAAGAAATGCAAAAAGGCAAAATGTTGTCTGAGCAGGCCTGACAAACAGCTAACCAAGAAGAGAAGTGAAAGGCAAAGGAGAAAAGGAAAGATACACCCATTTGAATGCACGGTTCCAAAGAATAGCAAGGAGAGATAAGAAACCCTTCTTCAGTGATCAATGCAAAGACATAGAGGAAAACAATAGAATGGGAAAGACTAGAGAAGAGAAAATTAGAGATACCAAGGGAACATTTCATGCAAAGATGGGTAGAATAAAGAACAGAAGTAGTATGGACCTAATAGAAGCAGAAGATATTAAGAAGAGGTGGCAGGAATACACAGAAGAACTGTACAAAAAAGATCTTCATGACCCAGATAACCACAATGGTGTGATCACTCACCTAGAGACAGACATCCCGGAATGTGAAGTCAACTGGGGCTTAGGAAGCATCACTAGGAACAAAACTAGTGGAGATAATGGAATTCCAGTTGAGATATTTCAAATCCTAAAAGATGATGCTGTGAAAGTGCTGCACTCAATATGCCAGCAAATTTGAAAGACCTGGCAGTGGCCACGGGACTGGAAAAGGTCAGTTTTCATTCCAATCCCAAAGAAAGGCAATGCCAAAGAATGCTCAAACTACCACACAATTGCACTCATCTCACACACTAGCAAAATAATGTTCAAAATTCTCCAAGCCAGGCTTCAACAGTATATGAACTGTGAAATTCCAGATGTTCAAGCTGGATTTAGAAAAGGCAGAGGAACCAGAGATCAAACTACCAACATCCATTGGATCTTTGAAAAAAACAGGAGAATTCCAGAAAAATATCTACTTCTGCTTTATTGACTATGCCAAAGCCTTTGACTGTGTGGATCACAACAAACTGGAAAACTCTGGAAGAGATGGGAATGCCAGACCACCTTACTTGCCTCCTAAGAAATCTGTATGCAGGTCAAGAAGCAACAGTTAGAACCAGACATGGAACAACAGACTGGTTCCAAAGGAGTACATCAAGGCTGTATATTGTCACCCTGCTTATTTAACTTATATGCAGAGGACATCATGCAAAATATTGGGCTGGATGAAGCACAAGCTGGAATCAAGATTGCCGCGAGAAATATCAATAATCTCAGATACGCAGATGATACCACCATTATGCCAGAAAATGAAGAAGTAAAGAGCCTCTTGGTGAAAGTGAAAGAGGAGAGTATAAAAGTTGGCTTAAAACTCAGCATTCAGAAAACTAAGATCATAGCATTCAGTCCCATCACTTCATGGCAAATAGATGTGGAAACAATGGAAACAGTGAGAAACTTTATTTTCTTGTGCTCCAAAATCACTGCAGATGGTGACTGCAGCCATGAAATTAAAAGATGCTTGTTCCTTGGAAGAGAAACTATAACCAACCTAGATAGCATATTAAAAATCAGAGACATTACTTTGCCAACAAAGGTTTGTCTAGTCAAGGCTAGGTTTTTCGAGTAGTCATATATGGTTGTGAGAGTTGGACTATAAAGAAAGCTGAGTGCCAAAGAATTGATTCTTTTGAGCAGTGGTGTTGGAGAAGACTCTTGAGAGTTTCCTTGGACTGCAAGGAGATCCAACCAGTCAACCCTGAAGGAAATCAGTCCTGAATATTCATTGGAAGGACTGATGCTGAAGCTGAAACTCCAATACTTTGGCCACCTGATGCAAAGAACTGACTCATCTGAAAAGATCCTGATGTTGGGAAAGATTGAAGGTGGGAGGAGAAGGGGACGGCAGAGGATGAGATGGTTGGATGGCATCACTAACTCAATGGACATGAGTTTGACTAAACTCTGGGAGTTGTTGATGGACAGGGAAGCCTGCTGCGGTCCATGGGGTCGCAAAGAGTCAGACACCACTGAGTGACTGAACTGAACTGAACTGAAAGTTTGAAATTGTAAATATTCATTCTTTCTTCTTTAAACTATCATCCTTACAAAGGTTGATAACTCAGTAACTTAGGAATCAAATGCCTGAAAGTGGACAATAAATACTATTGATTGTATTAATTTATCCTTTATAGGAAAATTTCTGTAGGCAGATAACCAAAGCACTGATATCTACACTGAAGTAGAAATTGTTTTGTTATGGAACCATCTTCAATGAACAAGAAATAAACTTTACTGATCCAGATTTTCACATCAGCCTATAAGAGAAAGCATGCCTGTCTTTAGCAAAAACCACTATGTTTGCATTGTCAAAACCTCTGAGATCTTCCATGACAGAGACAGGCCCCACATGGTTATGGAAACATGGAGAAAGCACCTTATATTGTGGAAAATGCCCCCAATTTTTGGCTAACAAATGTAAAGCATGGTGATTTTGTTTAATTTTTTTTTCTTCAGCCATCTGAACTAAGTCAGACTGCCTTTTCCTCCCTATGGGAACCAGACACTATGAAGTAAACAAACAAATTGACTTCACTGAGAAAAATGAGAAAATTGTAATTCTTTTTGTTTGTTTCTTCCCTATTTCTTCTCTTCCTTCTTTCTTTTTTTTTTTGTCTACTTCCCCTCTTCTTCTTCCTCATCCTTCACTTTGTTCTCCCTCTTTTATTTCCCTCCTTCTTCCTTTTTCATCTCCTTCTCCTTTTTCCTTCTCCCTCTCTTGTGCCTCTTCAATCTCCTCTCCTCCCTTCTTCCCCTCCCTCTCCTCTTTCTTCTTCTAATAACACATACAAACTTACAATGTAGAGGCACCAATAGCCTTTCTTATTTAAATCAAGACTACAATCTTACCCCCAAATTGTGTAGCTATAATCCAGCAGTTGACATGATTTTCAACATTATGAATACTGTCTTCATTACTTGTCAAGTTCCTAAACTTCTCGTTTTTCATAATTTGTTTTTCATTTGGGCACTAAACCCAAGGAATGGCTTATTTATAACAAAATATTACCTTTAGATGCTCTATCTTTGCTTCTTTCCAAATATCAACAACACATTTTTGCTTCAAACAACATTTTATTATCAGGATTCTCTTAGATCATATTTGTCCTGTAAATTCAATTAATAAAATCAACCCTTGTTTTAATACCTGTTAAAACCATTTCAATGGCATTCATTTCAATTCAGTTCCTCAGTCGTGTCAGACTCTTTACGACTCCATGGACTGCAGCACGCCAGGCTTCCCTGTCCACCGCCAACTCCTGGAACTTGCTCAAACTCATGTCCATCGAGTCAGTGATGCCACCCAACCATCTTATCCTCTGTCATCCCCTTCTCCTCCTGCCTTAAATCTTTCCCAGCATCAGAGTCTTTTCCTATGAGTCAGTTCTTCACATCAGGCAGCAAAATACTGGAGTTTCAGCTTCAGCATCAGTCCTTCCAATGAATATTCAGAGCAGATTTCCTTTAGGATTGACTGGTTGAATCTTCTTGCAGCCCAAGAGACTCTCAAGAGTCTTGTCCAACACCACAGTTCAAAAGCATCAGTTCTTCGGCACTCAGCTTTCTTTATGGTCCAACTCTCACAGCCATACACGACTACTGGAAAGGCCATAGCTTTGACTAGACCTACCTTTGTCATCAATGGCATTTAATGTCAATGGCATTAAGAGAAGAGCATATGTCAAAAGTGTCTTGGTTCTAAGGAAGGGTACAGGATTATAATAATCTGCCTAGACCCATTGGTTTAGTGAAACCACAAATGTTTCTCTAAATGGAAGGGGGTAGGATGAGAAGACCTCCTACAGGGAATGAATAAAAACAGTTGTGGACAAAGCCAAAGTGTGCAGTGGAAGGAGTAACATTTTGGTCACATGTTTTCCTTCTACCTCCTTCTTTCCTGTTTATATTTAATATTCTATTATTTTCTATGGACCTGTCTTCTACATTATTTTTCTCAATTTGCTGACTTCTATCTTTCTCTCTTTACCCAGTAAAAAAGACAGTGAAAGTGTCCCAAGACTGAGTGGAGTGAGTAAGCTTATGTCAGATGCTTTCAGAATTGAAACAAGCTGTAGGGATCTTGAGTTGTGACCACTGCAAGGAAAGAGAATGAAAAGTAGCCAAATCTCCACATGAGAGAGATGTTGGACTATTTTCCAGTGACAACCCCATCTGATTTGTATGAAGTAAGCAGGTTTTCTCTCCAAGAGTTCAAAAAAAATATATTCTGATACTGAATATGTTTTCTTGATAGTCTCAAAACTGAAATAATAAAAAGCATCAGATTTACTCTACCTGAAATAAATTATCTGTAATAATTTTCATTTTTCTAGCGGCTTTCAGAAGCACAGATGAAAAGGCAAAATCCATTGATTAGTAAACTGTGCAAATCCCTTAGCTTCTTGGAAACCAGAAAATAGAAATGATAAAATACTTCATACAGTTGTTTTGATTATTGAGATAAAATTTATGAAACTTCTTTGGATCCTCCAAGGTATTACACAGCTGTCATGTATTATTGTTTGATGATATTCCATTTGGAATTAATAATGTCCTCGATCTGAAGCTATGCATTTTAGTTGTTCTAATGCTTCTTTGCACCTCAAATTGTTTCTACATTTTTTAAAGATAGAATTTTACAGGGCAAGAGTCTTCCCACTCACTACTTTTACTGAGGTATAGTATCTAGGCCTTGAGGTCAGCTAGATCTTAGTTTTCATTTTGATTGCACCCTAGTTCCATTGAGTCCCAGTTGATGGCCATGGATATATAATTCCTTCTCTCTGAAATCCTCAACTTTTTAGTTTGCAAAATGGAGACAATATTGTGTTTCTCAAAATATGTTTGCAGTAGCTTATGAGTGAAATAATATATTTGAAGCTTGGTAGGTAATAGCAACCCACTCCACTATTCTTGCCTGCAAAATCCTATGGACAGAGGAGCATGAGGTCCTAAGAATCGGACATGACTTAGTGACAAAAGCACCACCACCACAGTGGCCAGTAGGCAAACTCCTAAATTTCCCTTGTACAATTTCTCATATGACTCTCAAAAAAAAAAAAAAAAAAAAAACAAACCAAAAAAACTTGGTACCTTGCTTGGAAGCTGAGCTATATTCCTGTTGTTATTATCTTCAGCAACTTGCCCTATTCCCCTTCTAGCATGCCTATCTGGAAAAATCACAGCCCTAGATAAACCTAGATGAATGTCTTTCCTCTGTCTATATCCAGGCTGATAAGTACTAACGAAATAAAATGGACACAATATCCTAAATTTGTCCTATAAAATTTATGGTCTCAACCTCAATGGAATTGTGGTCCAGGAGGCACTTACGAAGATTCCCTCTCACCTTCCTTTCCCATTCCCACAACAGCAATTTCAAACTTTTCTTACTTTCATCAAGCTTTCTTCTCCCTTTCCTCAACCTCTAACCCCAGCGAAACATTTCTCAAGGAAGGCATGTCTTACCTTTCCTGGCCTCCACTCTGCTTTTCCTCCTTCTTCCTATTATAGAGAGATGTCCCCCACTTCCTTTCTGCCAAAAGCTAAGCTATCTTTTGGCTTTTGTATCCTCATCCTTCTTGACTAATTAGAGATCTTTATCTACTTCCTCTTTTCTCTCCTAAATCTGTAACAACTACTACCTACGGGTTCCTTGTCACCACCCTTTAAACATACTTAAGTCCTTATTGGACTTCCCTGGGGCTCAGACAGCAAAGAATCTGTCTGCAATGCAGGAGACCCAGGCTTGATCCCTGGATAGGGAAGATCCCCTGAAGAAGGGAATAGCAACCCACTCCAGTGTTCTTGCCTGGAGAATTGCATGGACAGAGGAGGCTGGTGGGCTACAGTCTATGGGGTCGCAAAAAGTCAGACGCAACTGGGTGACTTTCACTCACTCACTCATCCAAGTCTTTATTATCTTTAAGACAAAAATCTAAAGCCCTCAATGGATTTCACATTGTCTTCTGGCTCTACCTGCTCTATCTCTCTTCCCTTTCAAAGGCAAACTTTTTGAAGGGGTTGTTTACATGCATTATTTCCTCACTTTCTCAACTCCCACTTACTTTTCAACTAACTGCTATCTGGATCCCACATGAAGAACTCTGCTGAAACTTTTTTCACCAAGACCGCAACCTACTTGCTGCAGAATAAGCAGGCATTTTTCTTGCTATCCTTTGCTGACTGTACCTCTTATTATAATACTTTCTATTACTTTCAGAGCACATAGTTTGCTTTCTCTCTCTCTTTCACTTTTTTTTTTTTTTTTTTTGGAGTCTCTCTGACTGTCTTGATTCCTTCTTTGTATCTGACATTGCTTTCCTGAGTGCCAGAGCCATATATCCAAATCTCCCTTCTAGACATGTCTTTCTGACATATCTCATTTAATATATCCCTGCCTAATGCTGTAATGCACACCTTTGAAAAACAAAACAAATTAAAAAACAAACTTTTTTCTTCTCCCATGCTTCATGTTACAATTAACCTTTCAGCTAGTTGTCAAAGCAATAAATCCACCCTTGATTGCTCTCTGTCTCTTCTGTAACCTATGTTCAATTACTTCATTAATCTCCAAGACCTAGGGACCAATCTTCTCAACATCTCTCAGATGTCTGCTTACACTAATCCTCATTTTAGCTTCCTAATTCAGGCCTCTAGCATATCTCTCTGACTAGTAAAATGTTCTCTCATTTATTCTCCTTCCTCATGCTTCTTCCCTCTATCCTTTATACAGAAAATAGAATGATATTTCTAAGATGTAGATCTGATTATGTCATTCTGCAGCTTAAGATCTTTTAATGGTTTCTCATTGCCCTTTGAAGAATATCCAAATATGAAGAAAGCCTGCAAAGCCTTCTGAAGTCTTTTAGCTCTTGAATTTATTTGTTTCTTCATTAGTATAACAAATGTGTACTGAATGCCCACAAATGCCAAATGCTATCTAGGCATTAGATATTCAGAAGTTAAAATAATAATATTCCTGAGCTTTGGGAATGTATGAACTCTTCTCAGTTCATCCTTTATCACTTGGCTTCACCACTACTTTCAGTTCTGAAATGGAATGTGCTTCCTTTCCCAGCTTAGAGAGACATTTGTGGGCAACCTCACAGTGAGAGACTTTTTCCTCAACATCCTTCCACTTGATGGCTGCTAAACTGAAGCTCCAATACTTTGGCCACCTGATGCGAAGAGCCAACTCATTGGAAAAGACCCTGATGCTGGGAAAGATTGAGGGTAAGAGGAGGAAAGAGTAACAGAGGATGAAATGGTTGGTTGGCCTCACTGACTCTGATGCTGGGTTAAATTGAGGGTAAGAGGAGGAGGAGTTGACAAAGCATGAGATGGTTGGATGACATCACTGACAATGGACAGGAGTTTGAGCAAACTCAGGGAGATAGTGAAGGACACGGAAGCCTGGCTTGCTGCAGTCCATGGGGTCACAAAGAGTCAGACACAGCTTAGCAACTGAACAACAAAAAGTCATCACAGGGCTCAGCTTATGTCATTTTCTCTGAGAGTTCATGCAAGACAAATTAAGAGCCTAAACATGGGCTAGATATGAGAGGTCTAAATCAAGATAGCATTATTGAACATGGCAAGAAATGAAGAGTTTAGGTTAACTCCAAGATTAGATTTCTGGTTGGCTAGAAGGTTACAGTTATGGGGAGGAGGATGAGTTTTAGCTGCCACTGGGCCTCTAACAGGAGGAGTTTAAGTGAGCCTTGAAATGAAAAAAATAGTTTGAATTGAATATAAGGTGTTAATTGAAGTTATGAAATGGTTAAAATGCTCATAAAAAAGGTTTTAAATAAGAATAGAATGTTTGAGTTTCCTTAAGGAATAATGCATTTGTAATTAGAAATCCATAATTTTTTGTCTCCTACCCATTTTAGAATATAGTAGTTAATTAGTTAAAATTAGCTTTTAAATATTTCTGTAATATAATTTTGCCAACTCCAAATGCATTTTATTCTCTTTCTTATATAAGAAACAGATCTTTTATATTTAACTGTTTAACTTTTAAACAGTATTTTACTTTACTTATCTGTTAAAAATTAAGAAAGGAAAATGCAAAATTTCCCAGATTGCAAATAAATAAAGTTTTGTAATGCTTAAATCTGTTATGTATTTGTGAGAATTCCCCTATAGTGTAAAGTTTAGCACAATCTTCAGATTTAAATGTTCTACTTCCCTTAGAAGCACAGAATAAATCTTTTGACTCTAAATATAAAGGTGACATCTACTGATAGCATTTATTATCTGTAAGCTTTCAGGAAAGCAATTCTAGGTAGTCTGGTCTTGCTGCTAAATAGGGACAAGAGCAAGAGTCAATAATCATTATGTGCTTCAAATTCAGAACATTTTTTTTCACATACTTTCACTATTATTGTTCTATATTGCATGTACACTGAAAGTAACAAAGGGACTTTCATAAATATTTTTAAAGTCTTCATAAGTTGCTGTTTAGCAGTTGATAGGTTTCACTGAAAGCTCTTAGGAGTTGACAATATAGTTTATAAATTTTCACCATTAATATTCTGATGTCTGTGAAGACTGGAATCTATAAATTGTTATATATTATCACACTTTAAAAATACAACATCATTTATTTTTAAATAGCATAAAATTGACTAAATAAATAGGGGCTCTGTATCAACCTAGAGGGGTGGGATGGGGAGGGAGGGGGGAGGGAGTTTCAAAAGGGAGGGGATATATGCATACCTATGGCTGATTCTTGTTGAGGTTTGACAGAAAATAGCAAAATTCTATAAAGCAATGATCCTTCAATAGAAAATAAGTAAATTAAAAAAAAAACATCATTTATTTTTAAGCTGCATAAAATTGACTAATTTAAATAATCTTATCTGTAGATTTCTTCATTGTAACAATTTATATTTATTAATTTAAAAAGACATTAAAAATGACAGCAAATAGAAAGTAGGCCAGTAACTCATGTAGTGCTGGCAGAAATTGCCATCGACTAAAAGACTGCTCCATTGTGTGTTTAAAAGATTTTTTTAGATCTGCAAAGTTTTTAAATTCACAAAAATAGATTGTTGCTTTCATAAGAATAGGAGTTTTCAAATTACATCTTCTGCCTTTTTTCAAAAACCGCTCATAATTATGTGCTTTTCAAATGCCTTTTTCATTATGCAAATGCTTTTAAATCATGAGCTTACAGAGAAAAGTGAGAATTGAAAAGCACTGAGATGTTTTAAAAATTGCATTTTCTTATATCTTAAAATAGGTACTTTAGATGTGTGTGGCATAGAAGTTTATGAATGGTTGGCAAGAAGTTACTATTTACTATACCAGTGGGAAGTGTGAAAGGAAAAACATCTTCTGCATTGTGTGAGTTTCTGGAAATAACATCCATAAACTGTCCTTGTTTAGAATGAGCCCCATCAGAGGCTTCGTTGGGCAAGGAGCTGATGAGGCTCTCCTCCACTGGCTGCCTTGCCTTGTCTGATACAGAGGGCTAATGCAAGTTAAATGTTCCTGCATGCTCAGTGGCTTCACATACGTCTGACTCTTTGCGACCCTGTGGACTGTAGTCCGCCAGGCTCCTCTTCCGCGGGATTCTCCAAGCAAGGGCACTAGAGTGGGTTGCCACTTCCTGCTCACTAGCTAAAAAAGCCAGTGGAAGTCTGTGTTCATGGTTTGAGAACCATGTATGCTTAAACAATGGAAACATGGGTCTTCTATGGAGTATTTTCTAGTTATACTGTGAAGTCATTATTACTGCATGCATTTGACCAGCCTCTTTAACATTTCAAAAGCTTTTTACACCTAATAACTGCTTTATTTCCACAGCAACTTAAGGAGGTAGTGAGGAGAGAACTGTTATTTGAACTGAGATAATGCATGGGAGAATAATTTGTTAATGGCAAAATCACAAAAATTATGCGATTAAGATACTTGTTTTAGGGGCAAGTTCAAGATAGCGGTGTAGGAACTTACCTTCTCCCATGGACATAACAAATACATGCTATATATACATCAGTTTCTTCTGAAATGAACATGAGGATTAGCTAAACACCTGCTACACAATAAAAGATAAAAAATGACCATGTCAAAATGCATAGGAGAGGAAGAGAAATGCTCTCACTATCCCCCCCGCCCCCCGACCCGGCATCTCCCCCGGCTCAGTGTGTTAGCACACAGTAGGGATAAATCTTACCTGAGAAGCACTGTTCCTGGAGGAGCGCGGGGTTAAGGCCCCCTATCCCTTGAGATCAACACTGAAGGGGCAAGCCCCCAATACATCTGACTTAGAAAAACCGAGGTCCTGACATCTAAGTGTCCCAAAGTGCTAAAGGAAACTGAAATCTCTCTCTCAAAGGCCTTGCATGCAGTTTCACTTATCCCAAGACCCAGTGAAATAACAGGACTTTGACTGCATGTGAGAGATATGTATGCTGGGCACTTAGTTGCTTCAGTTGTATCTGACTCTTTGCGACCCCATGGACTGTAGCCCACCAGGCTCCTCTGTCCATGGGATTCTCCAGGCAAGAATACTGGTGTAGGTTGCATGCCCTCCTTCAAAGGATCTTTCTGACCCAGGGATTGAACCCATGTCTCCTGCATTGCAGGTGGATTCTTTACAGCTGAGCCACCAAGAAGCCCAGAACTATCATACTATCAAGCAATTCTACCACTGGATATTTTCTAAAAAAAATGAAAATACTAACTTGAAAAGATATATGCACCCCTTGTTCACTGCAGCATTATTTACCATATACTAGATATGGAAGCAACCTAAATGTCCATTGATAGTTGAATGGATTAAAAAGATGTGGTAAATATATACAGTGGAATATTATTTGACCATGAAAAGACTGAGATCTTGCCATTTATGACATGAATGAACCTACAAGGTATTATGCTGTCAGACATGGAAGAAAAAATTACCATGTTATTTCACTTACAGGTAGAATCTAAAAACCAAAACAAACAAAAAACAGAAAGAAACTTATGGACATAGAAAAAAAAACAATTGGCAGTGCCCAGGCCAGGGGGGAATGGGTTTAAAAAATAGGTAGTCATGAAGAGGTACACTTTTCCAATTATAAAATAAAGAAGTTGCAGGTATATAATGTACAGCATCAGGAATATAGTCAGTAATGTTGTATTAACTTTGTTAAGATGATAGTAACTAGAGTTATTGTGTTGGCAATTTCAAAAAGTATGTTCAAGGAAAGACAAATACCACATGATGACACTCATGTGGAATCTAATTTTTTTTTAAAAAGAAGCAAATGAACTTATATACAAAACAGAAACAGACTTACAGATGTAGAAAACAAACTAACAAACTTATGGTTACCAAAGAGGAAACATAGCAGGTAGGGATAAGTCAGAATCTTGGGATGAACATGCACACACACTACATGTATGATAGATAACCAACAAGGACCTAAGGTATAGCACTGGGAAATCTGCTCAATATTCTCTGATAACCTATATGAGAAAAGAATCTTAAAAAAGAACAAATATATGTACAACTGAATTACTTTCCTAGGTGGCGCTACTGTTAAAGAATCTGCCTGCCAATGCAGGAGATGCAAGAAACGTGGGTTCGATCCCTAGGTTGGGAAGATCCCTGGGAGTAGAAAATGGCACCCTACTCCAGTATTCTTGCCTGGAAAATATCACAGGGCGGAGGAGCGTACAGTCCATGGGGCAGCAAACAGTTGGACACAACTGAGTGACTGAGAACATCAGGAGCTAACACAACATTGTAAATCAAATCTTTTACTCCAATAAAATTTTTAAAAACACATAAATAACAAATCCCTGTGATGTACACCTAAAACTAACATGGTACTGTATGTCAATTATACTTTCATAAATACAAAGATAATGCTTATTTTATGGAGGAGAAAAACAGGTGCCAGAGACACTAAAGTGAAAGGGAAAGTCTCTCAGTTGTGTTCGACTCTTTGCGACCCCATGGACTATAAAATCCATGGAATTCTCCAGGCCAGAATACAAAGACACCAACTACCTGCTTAAGTTCATGTAATACTGGGATAATGAGAATACAGCTCAACTAACTTGCACTTAAAATTGTTTATCAATTTTTTGTACTCACTATTCACTGATGAAGCTGTAGGCAGTCAATATAAGAAAATAATATAGTATTTTAGATGAACAAATATAAGACTAAAACACTTCAAGAGCTTATTTGGAGTTAGTCGTTAAGAGGATATACACTCTATTTTCTAAAGCTATTTTTGAGCTAGTATCTGCCTGAAGATCATGGAATGCAGAGTACCCTCAGCTTCAGCTGTTACAAATATTATAGTAAGAAGTAGTGTAACAACCTGGCCAGATTTGTATCAGTGATCCAAATGGAAAGTTTCTGCATTTCACTAGTAAATTCTAGCTCAATTTCTACTCAGTTCATTAATCTACTTTCCTGCAACTTCTGTACGGTAACTTCATTAACTCTCTAGTTTCAAGGCATGACTTACTATAACAGATCAATTGAATTATCAGAAAATAACTGGAACGTGAACATCTTTTCCTCCTTCTTAAGATTTAAATCTTCCAATCCCTTGTGTTTTCTTCTCTTGAAAGACAGTGGAGGATAGAATGTTGAAGAAAAGAGAGAACTGGTTTTCCAAATCTTTACTTGCCCTACTCCTTGCTTGATGTCAATTTAGAATACAGGATTGGGAAGGTGTATTGGGTTTCCCTGTGTCTCAGATGGTAGAGAATCTACCTATGATGTGGGAGACCTGGGTTTGATCCCTGGGTCAGGAAGATCCCCTGGAGAAGGAAATATCAATCTACTCCAGTATTCTTGCCTGGAGAATTCCATGGACAGAGGAACCTGGCAGTCTACAGTCCATGGGAGTCACTAAGAGTTGGACACAACTGAGCACTAATGCTTTCACTTTCACATTGGAAGACCATGATGATAGATAATAATTATGAACTAGTAGCACAACAGTATGTAGTGTTTATTGAGAACTTCGTCTTCATCCATTTCAGGCCTTATGAAAAGCTCCATATGTACAGTCTCATAGATGTTAGGCAGTTAGTCCCAGGGGATGCACCAGTGAGCCCAGGTGCCCGAACTTAACCTCACACATGTCTAGCCCCCAGACCTGTGTATTAACCACTATGCTGTTTCCCATTCTGGATCAAGTGAAAGTCAAGAAGTTCAGGAAGAATCTGTATTATACGAGTGGCAGTGAATGGCTGGTTCCAGGAAACTCTGATTCATTTTAATAGCCAAGGTTTATTTAGAAAAAAATAAATAAATAACCACACAGGCAGTTCTTTCTACAAACAAGTGAAAGAAAGCAAGCCAAAGATGAATGCAAAAATCCAACTACTAATGATGCATCACAGATGCAATTGTGTTCAATGGTGATGAGGAAGCAAAATTCCCTGTCCAATGACTGTGCATTTTCTCAAAATTTATGTATGATTTCTGGGCCTCAGTTTTTTCATTTGTAAGATGGGGTTAATAATCTTTATATCATGGTTTTTAACAAGGATTAAATACACACACTTTCGTGCACATTTATAATATCTAGTGTAGCTCCTAAATTTAGTAGTCAGTCTGTAAATGTTAGTTCTAGCTCCTGTCCTGATACTTACCTTGTCTGATGTTCCCAAAAAGGCAAGTGTTGGATGTGATATGCCAGGCCTGTGGGTGGCAGGAACCCAGAGCCCAGAACCAAGTCAACCTGACCAAAAGGTTAGGCAAAGAAACAACTGGTGGAAGAACGGCTGAAATCCAGACAGTAAACTCCGGATGTTTGAAACCACTTGAGTTGGAGGACACCAAGTACCTCCCTTAGGTTATCAAAGTATTAAGATTGAACCTAGGCAGCCAGGAAAGAACCAAGAGTCACATATTTACCAGTCAAACTGGTAAGGACCGCAGGCAGGGATTTAGAGCTCAGAACACTACAGGCTGACAAAGTTAGTCAGGGTCAGGAATCCATGCAAATCTAGATAGATTTGTAGCAGCCACCAAAACAAGATCTTAGGACAAAGGTAAAATTGCTGCCTGTCATTAATTGTTGTACACACTTTTTGCTTAGGTGCTATTCAGTCCCAGGGCATATTGGACATTTAAGTAGATATTCCTTGGTGGAAAAGGAATAAAAATTTGAGATTATAAGATTTCCTGGTGGAGGAAGGAGAGCTGCGCTATGGTCTAGGATTATTGCAAGTCCCCAAACTGGGCCGTAGAGGGTCTCTGCCCTCTACATATGCTTTGGGCAATTGAGAAAGAAGCTCTAGTCTCCTTGCCTTCGACTCCCTAGTCGGATCACAAACTTATCCAAGGTTATTACCCTAACTTTGTCCAATAAATAATATATAATAAATTCCTCTGGAGCTGTATATTTGTTTAGTTATTATGAATGCATAAAATAGCTTTAGTCTATATTAAAAAGACCTAAGATAAAGTGAAGGTTTTTCTACCAAATTTAAGGATGAGGAACTGAGCAAAGAGAGGTTAGTTTCCTAGTTCATTCAGCTAAATTTAGCCAAGCCTTGATTTGAACCTAAGCAGTCTAACCTCACAGAAACCCATTTAACTGCCATGTTGTGTTTTAATTTAGAGAAACTTAAGTTCCATTTGACACCTAAATCTCTGGGATATCAAAACAAAGGGAAAAAAATTGTTTTCCCTTTTCTCCTCCCTCCCTTTTTTGTACTTCCTAATGTGTCCTCATTTGTTCATTTCCTGCATGTTGGGGTTGATGTCTCTTTTCATAAAAGTGGAGTATTTTATTTTAATTTTTACCTTTCTCCTCAAAAGACATAATTTTTCATATTGTGTTTTAGTTCCACTATGTATTTTGACATAAACAGTGGATGTGAAATTTTTTTTTTGATAAGGTTGTTAGCATCTGTTCTGCAGTAGGCTCTTCTTTACAAGGGACACAAGCCTACTCAACAGGCTCAAATAAAATTTGAGCTTTATTGTAAGTTTGCAGTGAAATCTGAAAAAATTCTGGAAATAAGGGAACACTAGGTAGCTAGACCCAGGGCTGTTCTGGTGACCAAGAGAAAAGAGATCCCCTCTGCTGTGGGATTGTCAACAATCCTGCTTGCCACATGCTATGATGTCAGTACAAATCACATTTATCAGAGAAGACCTAAGTCCTGACATCAAGAAGTGAGCTGGGTCAATTAGATCTGACCCTGAGCAGGACCCTGTGGGGTTCCTGGGCATGGAAGCCTCTCTATGTCCCCTGTTTCTTATTTGTAGAGTAGACTCCAGCCTCCAAGACCTTCCCTTAATTCTTAAGGGCAGACTCAAACAGTTGCTAATGAGGGAGAGGAAGAGATACAAAGAGAATAGAAGAGACCATCTGAGGTCAGACTTAAGGAAGCATAGGAGCTGGTCCTGAGACAACCTGAGGCCAAATTAAAGGAGTGCAGGCCCTGCGCACACCCTTTTCTTTGTTAGCAACTCCACACTTGAACGATTGACTCCTCTCTGAATTCTCCGAGGTTGGAACACAGTTTTTGAACCATGAGCCCCCTGTGTCCTCCTTTCCTTGGAAAAGCAAAAAAAAAAAAAAAAAAAAAAATCTTTTCTCCTTCACCCCAAACTCCAGCACCAAACTCCAATTCAGCACCTGTGCATAGAAACCGAGTAGTCAATATTAGATCAATCTTTCAAAAATTTAAACTATGACATTGGTAAACAGGAGAATCTATGGTACTCAATAGCTAGATAGAAACAGGCAGATGCAGAGCCAGTATTGAAAATAGCAACCAACATAACAATGCTGATGAATTTTCATAACACACTGTAATGTAAACTTAACAGTTTTTGTACCATGGCCTATGTTCTATGTTAACTTTAAACAAATTTGTTTAGCCCCATAAGGTTTATTTTATCAACTGATGTACAAAGAAATCTATTTGTCATCTCACAAAAGTTTTATAGTGGGATATATTTGAAGAGGAGTTCAAATGTTTTGCCAATCATATAATACTGTGAGATAAGTAGTATAGTTCATAGTTTAATGTCCCACTGTTCTCAGACATAAATTGTGAAACTGAATAGATAAATTTAATCATTTAAAAATGTTAGTAATAACCTTGTCAACATCCTTCACTCTAACTTTTTAGGTTTTAAATCTGATTAAAATATTGGGCCAAAATGAATCATTATCATTAAATTATTTTTCAAAATTATCTGTAGTACTGATGTAATGCATATGCCAGTGAAGATTTACTAAGCTCTTCTTAGATTAATTCAAGAATATAGTTTTTTTAAAAAAATAATTTATTGGAGTATAGTTGATATATGGTATTGTGTTACAGGTGTATAGTATAGTGATCCAGTTATACATACACATATATTCATTCTTTTTCAGATTCCTTTCCCATATAGATTATTACAGAATATTGAGTAGAGTTTCCTGTGCTATACAGTAGGTCCTTATTGAGTATCTTATTTTTTATATATATATAGCAGTGTGTGTATGTTAATATATTTTATATTAACAGTGTGTGTTGTTTTATATATATAGCAGTGTGTGTATGTTAATTCCAAGCTCCTAATTTATTCCTCCTTCCCACCCTTCCCCTTTGATAACCATAAGTTTGTTTTAAGAGTATAATTCTTATCATTTCTGTTACTTTGCATGTAAGACCTGAAGATACATCCATGAACAGAGTTAGAAAGTCAAAGGATATGGTTTCTGAAAGGAGACAATCCAGCAAACGTGTCCCTGATCTTTCTGAATTCAAGTCTCTAGGCTTATATTTTACAAATATTTATATACACTTCTGGCTAGATGAAGCCCTGCATTCAAAAGGCTTAGCATTTTATGAACCAAGCCATCATCATTCTGTATTTTCATTTCAATTCACAAAGAAAATACTGAATGTTAAAGGGAGGGTCTGATGACAACTTGGTATTCATATCATTCATAGGATGTCACCAATATGCTGCATCTGGACAGATTTGGCTGTGAGCATAAAGTATATCTTACTATATGTCTAATGCAACAGCTGTAATTTGAAATATTACTTGGAGTCCTTGGAGACATCATAGAAATTAAACTCAATCAAAGAAATTATCCAAATAGTTGTAGAAATTCTTTCTAAACTATGGGAAGCATAAAATGTACTGGATACAAAATTGAATTCAGAAACAGATGAACCATGATCTAAAAATGTATTTGACACTTAACTTCTTTAAGACTCCAATTCTTCATCTGCGAAATGGATATAATAACAACCCTTAACCCACATAAATATTTGTTACTATGAGGATTAAATGAGCTAACACAGATACATCTATTAACACATAGAAGGTACTACTGTAAATAGTAGGTATAGATCACAGGACAGGAAATACTGAATAAGAAGGCACAGAGTTAATCATAGAAAAAGTGGAAACACTGGAAATAATTAAGGTTATTTCTAAAGTGCAAAACTTGTTTGTAGTTTTAAAGTTCAAGTCAAATATCTATCATTATTCCCTTTTTGATGTTTAAAATCGTTATCTCTTGAAACTGCTTTAGGGCAAAAACACATGAACTGAGAACAATTGTTAAAACATGTACAAACTGAAATAGAAATGTATCTTCAGCCCTGTACTGTTCCACAAATCTAAGGTGAATCAGTAAATGATGATTTATTAAATTAATTACTAACCAGTGAAATGGCAACCAACTCTAGTGATCTTGCCTGGAAAAATCCATGGACAGAGGAGATAGGTGGTCTACAGTCCATGGGATCATAAAGAGTCGGACATGACTGAGTGACTAAATAACAGCAACTGCTTATAAAACATTATTAATCATGTGTTTAGAAGAGATAAGAGAAAATGTGAATCCCAATACACAATTGAAAGAAAACTGAGACAGTTTGTTTTAAAGTTTGATCTTCCACTTAAAATATTATGTGTCTACAGAAACCCATATTAAGACTATTTTGCATCTGGAAAGTCACAGAGCCACAGAACGTGAAGGCCAGCAATAAATCATTATTAAAAGAGATTCCTCCCTTCCTCAAAAGAAAAAAACTGGTTTTAAGGAGAAATTTCCAGTAAGTTTACACATGAGTCACCTTGAACAATTTTCTGGCTGGGTAATCAGAAAAAGAAAACGTCTTGAAACAGTAGAGCGGAGGTGAACTTACTTGGATGGCCCCAGCCTCAGGGGCTGGTCTTGGTTGCCCAGAGGCCTCTAACTTTCCTGAGATTCAGTTTCCTTCTCCTCTAAAATCTTGAGAGTTTGGGGAAGTAGTGGTTTTCAGTGTCTTCATTTGACCCTTCAAATAAATCATAAGGAAAAGTCAAATTAAATAAATCTCACAAATTGTTCTTTCTGAAAGGGAGTGTGTGTCTGTGTTTGTGTGTGTGTGTGTGTGGTGTGTGTGTGTGTGTGTGTGTGTGGTGTGGTGTTTGTGTGTGTGTGTTTGTGTGTGGGGGGGGTGTGTGGTGTTTGTATGTGTGTGTGTGTGGTGTGAGTTGTGTCTGTGTGTGTGGGTGTTTGTGTGTGTGTGCATGTGTGGTGTGGTGTTTGTGTGTGTGGTGTGAGTTGTGTGTGTGTGTGGTGTTTGTGTGTGTGTGTGTCTGTGTGTGTGTGCATGTGTGGTGTGGTGTTTGTGTGTGTGTGTGGGGTGTGTGTGTGTGTGTGTGTGTGTGGTGTGGTGTTTGTGTGTGTGGGGGGCGTGTGGTGTTTGTGTGTGTGTGTGTGTGGTGTGAGTTGTGTTTGTGTGTGTGGGTGTTTGTGTGTGTGTGTGTGTGTGTGGTGTGGTGTTTGTGTGTGTGGGGGGCGTGTGGTGTTTGTGTGTGTGTGTGTGTGGTGTGAGTTGTGTGTGTGTGTGTGTTGTGTGTGTGTGTGTGTGTGTGTGGTGTGGTGTTTGTGTGTGTGGGGGGCGTGTGGTGTTTGTGTGTGTGTGTGTGTGGGTGTGAGTTGTGTCTGTGTGTGGGTGTTTGTGTGTGTGTGTGTGTGTGGTGTGGTGTTTGTGTTTGTGTGTGTGTGGTGTGGTGTTTGTGTGTTTGTGTGTGGTGTGGTGTTTGTGTTTGTGTGTTTGTTTGTGTGTGTGTGTGGTGTGGGGGGTGTGTGTGTGTGTGTGGTGTGGTGTTTGTGTGTGTGTGGTGTGGTGTTTGTGTTTGTGTGTTTGTGTGTGTGTTTGTGTGTGTGGGGGGGTGGTGTTTGTGTGTGTGTGTTTGTGTGGTGTGAGTTGTGTGTGTGTGTGGTGTTTGTGTGTGTGTGTGTCTGTGTGTGTGTGCATGTGTGGTGTGGTGTGTGTGTGTGTGGGGGGTGGTGTTTGTGTGTGTGTGTATCCATGCAAGTAGTGCTATCTGCTCACCTCTCGGGTAAGGAAGAGAAGGAAGAAATATGTGCTTATCTGAGTTATTTATAATGAGGAAAAGGGGAAACATCCTTAGTTATGCCATTATTAAAGAATTTGCCTATTTAAATTATAAATATTATTAAGGAATTTTTTAAATTATAAAATTTGAAGGTATTTAAAGAAACTGATAAGTATAAGGAGTATGAAATCTCCTGGTTCTTGTTGGGTGCTATTGGTAAAAGCAATGGAAGGCAGGAGGTGATTAATTACTAGTTTAAGGAGATGTGTGAAAACCAAAGTTTCTCTTAAGGAGCATATATCAATAAAAAGACTCATTTCCAACAACTAGAGGGAAGAAAAGTTGCTGAGGATAAGGCCCAGGACTTAGTTCTAAGGGCAGGAAGGGACAACCTAATGTTGAATCCTTAACCCTGGCAAGACAGCTATGCTCAAGACCTTGACTGCCAGGGTTTTGACTCTGAGATGTGAGATGAAGACATCTGAATCTGTGTACTTGGGAATCTAAAATGTCCAGCTTCCCTTGGACAAAAGACCTAGAAAAGTAGCCCACATTTTTCCTGTTAAAGTCTGACATTCCTACCTGGCTTTAAGACAACACAGAGGCCTCTGCCTTATAAGATAATAACATACCTTTTTCAGGATCTGTCCTCACCTCTCCTACTGGCCATTGGAAGAACAATATTGGCCTGCCAGATGCATGCTGGCACTAAATAGAGAATCCTGTGAGACTAGCCCATATGTACCAGCCAGAGCCTGGGGAGTGTATATGAGACTGAATTCTGAGGGTACTGGATCTGGGCGGGCTGGTGGAGCATGATCTTGGATGAGATAATTCATCAGTAGGGGATCACCGTCTCACGATCTAAGATTTATTACCCTGTTGAGGACCTTATGAAACAGTGTTACCATGCTAACACTCTTGGAAGCTGGAAAAAGCAATGGCCTTCAATAAATAAATGAGAGATGCTATTAATGGAACTACTACGGCCCACAGTGGAGCAAGAGGTTCAGAGAAGAGAGCATGGTGGGAGAGGAACACGATGTCTGGCTGTAAAACCCCAGCCCACTGTGGGAGACCAGGGAGGAAACTCCACCTAAACTGATGAGATGCTCTGATGAGTACCAGGTTGTAGCACTTCTGAGCTGCTCAGCGATGAAAGTCTCTTATGGGTGACACAGGAGATGCTGTTACAGAATTGGGTTTTTTGAAATCAGTGGGAATGAGGAGCTCCAGAATAGCTCCAACCAGGTGGCAGAGCTTAAACTTTAGAATCTCTGTAGGTGCAGTCATCATAATTGGTAGCAAGGTCTGAAAGACCACCAAGGTGAGCTGGCCTATAGAGAACTACAGGGATATTGCTGGACATGACACTCCTAGAGGCAAGATAAATGGACAGCCAATAGTATTTTAGCTCAAGGTATAAAATTTACAGAGCCAAATAAGTCGAAGATTTATGCCTAGTCGCTCCAAAAATCTTCATGATCCCTTGTCCAGTTTTTGACCTTATTTTTAAATACCAAATCATTTCTTCTGAAAAAAATGCTGGATCCTCATGAGGGAGGTCTGGTGTGCTGCAGTCCATGGGGTTGCAAAGAGTTGGACATGATAGGCGACCGCACACACAACACACATGAGGAAGCATCTACTAATATCAAAGCAGATGTCTGTAATAATCCTCTTAAAGAAATCTATGGTCATTTACACCAGTTAGGAGAATACGTGAGGTCGGTTAGACATGTGGCTTAGGTTGAGGTTAACATCACGGCATCTAAAATGCCATGACGAATTCCTTTCCTAGAGTGTGGGGGTGAGACAAACTTGGATTGGATTAAAAATGGAGTCCTGGCCCAAGTTCAGCTCACTGGATCCACATATCCATCTGGTAGTTATTTTTCTAGTCCCCAAATATACAAATGAATGTACTTGGGAGGTGGCAGAAGGCCTGCACTGGTTTCTTGTCCTGAGGGGTAAGAGCTAAAATAGTACAGAAGGCCAACTGGGAGCTCTGGAGGGGGCTTCTTTCCCATCCCTGCCACTCCCCAGCCAACATAATAATTTAAAAAAAAAAAAATCACATCTCAGAAGAAACCTCAGGGAACTTTGCTCTTAAAAAGCTAAAGAATTCAAGGATAATGGGCCCCATCATATCTTTATTTAATTAACCAGTCTGATTATTAAAAAATAGCTAGACATTGGCAGGAGAAGGCAATGGCAACCCACTCCAGTACTCTTGCCTGGAAAATCCCATGGAAGGAGGAGCCTGGTGGGCTGCAGTCCATGGGGTCACTAAGAGTCAGACACGACTGAGTGGCTTCATTTCCGTTTTTCACTTTCATGCATTGGAGAAGGAAATGGCAACCCACTCCAGTGTTCTTGCCTGGAGAATCCCAGGGACAGGGAAGCCTGGTGGGCTGCCGTCTATGAGGTCGCACAGGGTCAGACATGACTGAAGCGACTTAGCAGCAGCAGCAGCAGACATTGGCAGATGCTAACAGTTTACTACAAACCTAGGCAAAGAGGAACCCTGATTGCAACTTTTGTATTAGATGTGACATCTCTTCTGAAACAGATCAACACACTTAAGTACTCCACTATGGTGAATCTGGTTTTTTTTTCCCCATAGCAAGAAGGAGCTACAGAAGCAATGTGGTTGAATGTAGGGCAACTGAGGATGCATTTATTCTTTGCTCCAGAATTATGTTAACTCTCCTACTCTTTGTCATCATTTAGTCTGAAAGGGCCTGCACCATTTTCTGGACATTCTAGAGATGGTCCATTATACTGATGACATCGGGTTCATCAGACAAGCAAGTAGTGGTAAGGAGGAGGATTTGGGTAAGACAGGTGATCCAGGGGATAGAAGATAAACTTTATGATAATTCAGGCTTCTTGTTTCAATGAGTGTATATGGTAATCCACATTCAGTAGAGAGAAGCATCTTGAGGTAAAACATATATTGACTCATTGGTAGTGATAGGATAGTGTGGCTGATTTTGTTTAGGGTCTTGGAAGTATAAGACTTGAAAAATTAAAGACCAAGAGATCTGGGGAGAAGGCATATGTATGTATATTAATCACATCTTAGAGGACTTACTTGGTGGTCCAGCGGCTAAAACTCTGAGCTTCCAATGCAGGGGGGATGAGTTTGATACCTAGTTGGGGAGCTAAGATTCCACATGCCATCTGCCCAAAAAAGAACAAGAAATCATGTCTTATTATTCTGTACTTTTGATGTTTTGACATCTTGGGACTGACTGTGGCATGACTGTCTCAGGGCTAGCTAATATCTTAAGATAGCAAACAAGTCTCCTACAATTGCACCTTGCATATATAAAACAACCACTGGCTTTATCAAGTCCTTATGCTCTGGGCATCTATTCCTCTGCCCTAATCACGCATGTCCAGGTAGTCGTTAACTAGGTATAGTCCCTACACTCCAAAGCCTCAAGAAGTTATTTAGACTAAGCAGTCCTAACCTTGCTTATCCTGCCTAAGCCACTCCTTCCCACAGAAACCACAACAAAAGTTCTTGCCACAGTGCCCCTCTCCCCCTCTACCTTCTGACTGACTTCCCTGTGTGACTTCCTGGGGTGTGGCCTGCCTCCTGATCTTGGGATCTGTGATTGTAACAAACTATCTTTTCAGTAGTAATTTTCTTCCTATCTGTTGGTCTCACCATATCTAAAAAATGATGAAACAGGATGGACTTGGAATTGGCATGAAGGGTGCAGAATTTGCTATCATGTGCCTGCAGGAGTGCCCGTGGTCACTTCACTCATGTCTGACTCTTTGCAACCCTACAGACTATAACCCGCCAGGCGCGTCTGCCCATGGGATTCTCCAGGCAAGAATACTGGAGGGGGCTGCCATGCTGTCCTCCAGGGCATCTTCCTAACCCAGGGATCCAGCCCATGTCTCCTGCATCTCCTGCATTGCAGGAGAATTCTTTATTGCTGAGCCACCTGGGAAGCCCCTGCCCACAAGAGCACATCCACCTAAAAAGAAGCTTGAAACAGCCAAGTAGACAGAAGGAGTCACCTGGCAGAGGATACTCAGCCAGGACTATTTTTGGCCAACTCAAATTTGCTCAATGAGCTCTTGGACACATTCACCATGGTAGCTGGTGTAGATGTTGTGCATATGCCCAGCAGTATGAACCTGTGCTCACCCCAAGACTGGTTTAGCTGCCATGCTAGACCCGTTCTCCCATTACAGACAGCACTGCTATAAATATCTCTGTGCAAATCTCTTGGTATTCATACACAAATCTCCTGGTTTTCTTTTTGTTTTCAATAATAAGTGTGCCATCTGCATGGCTCATTGCATGTCCAGGGCTGATTATAATCTTAGTATGATGTCTCTGGTTTCTTATATAATTATAAATGTAAAGTGGGACTTCCCTGGTGGTCCAGGGGTTAAGACTTGGCCTTCCAATGCAGGGGGTGCAGGTTCGACCTCTGGTCAGGGAGCTAAGACCCCACATGCTTCAGGGCCAAAAAAAAATCAAAACATAAAAGCAGAAGCAATATTGTAACAAATTCAATAAAGATTTTAAAATGATCCATATCAAAAAATCTTAAAAAAATAAATATAAGGTCTAAGAACATCGAAGTTTCACTTTAGTGTTTGTGAAAGATACACATCTGCCATGAAATCCATCCATGGTTCTTAGTGAGCAGGCAAGGAGCTTGCACCACCAATGGGGCTGGAGATAGAAGGAAATAGTTGCTTTACATCATGTAACTTACAATTTTATGGGAATTTTTATCTCTCACTAAAAGACAGGGCTTATACCACAGAAAAAAAAAATGTATAAAACTGAGAAGAACCTCAGGCCTATATGCCTATTTGTAAAAAAAATAATAATAATTAAAACCTATGAGCTTGAAATGATTAACTATCAAAATCTTAATAGTAGGTCCATGTATGAAGCAAGCTGAAGAAGAATGAAATATTGTTTTCATAGTCTTATTTCCTTTTAGTTTAATTTTAAAAGTAAATCTCACCGATTAGCAGATGACTTTTGCACTTAATCCAGAAAATTTTTACTGAATGGAAAAGCAATTTACAAGAACCTTTACAAAGAAATGTCATGTTGATAATAATGTTTTTGAAATTGAATTTTTTTCCCTTTAATTGATCTTTTCAATGCTGACTCAAAGTAATTTCCATCAGGATTTCTTGCTTATTCATTTTCCCCTCAAGCCTTTAATTAAAATGTTAAAAATTGTGATTCTCCTTTTGTTAGTTTGATTGTAAGTCTAAGTTGAGAAAATTGAAACTACTTGACTTTCTTCTGCCATAATTCGAATGCCAAATGAATTTCATAAATGCATTGCTATATTTCAGGATATAATTGGTATATAACTGCCATGTTAGCAAAAACAAAGCTAAACTAAAAACAAAGAATAGTATTCCCAGTTAAGTTTTAAAATCATATTCAAATTCCAAAGATTATATTGATTTATAGTGGAAAAAGGAAGATTGTAGAACGTCAGATTTGACAGAAGGAATAGAGTCAATTACCTTACAAGGATAAGATGCTTACACTTACAACTTGATCATTATTATTAGCAGTTGGGGAAATACACGTTACACATATCATAGAAATACACCCCTCTAACTTTAGTCTTAGACTTCTGATTGACATGGACTAGAGTTCCAGTCTGTCTGGAAAAACCTTAGAACACAAGAACATACTCTTTTTTTGGGTTGGATACAGGGAGTAAAGAATCCCAGAACACTAAAATAAGAGAGAACTAATATACTTAGATAAGAAGAGGACCACCTATTTTGCTAGAATTCAAAGACTCCAAGGAGGCTCTGCTATTGTCAAAATTACATCTTTCTATTCACTCTGCTCACCTTCTTCTTCTTTGGGTCATAATCAACGTCTGAAACCTCAGTACTTTAACTTTGAAAAATATTAAAATGCCAATATCCCAGGGTGCTTTGTTTTGTTCAAGGCAGTAGTGAACCATGTCAGTATCAGTAGTGAACCATTTCCAGTTATCATTGGAAATCTCAACCTTCACTGCTCCTTAGAATTCCCTGGAAAGTAAAAAACAAAACAAAACAAAACAAAAACCAAAAAACTACCATTGTCTTGGCTCCATCTTGAGAGAGTGATTCATATTTTTTGGGTAGGTTCCCAACATCAGATATTATCAAAAAAGTTCCCTAGGTGATTTTATATGCAGCCAGGGTTAAGCTTTAGTTTATTGCAGGGTGGGTTTGATTACACATGGGCAGTAAATTCAAAGGGAGTTTTTGAGTGGTGTCAACAGACTGTGTAGAATTGAGCTGAAGGATGCTCCAGGTGACAGACACAGAGCATGTTTGGTTGCTGTATCACCAGTCATGGGGAGATCCCTGAGTGTTTTCTGCTCAAGAAAGGTTTTATCTTAGCTGAAGCTATCCTTACACATTAGGTCTGGATTGCAACTTATAACCCTCTTCTGAGAGGGTGAGTTCTTTTGCCCTCTCCAAATGTGCTTAGAAAGACCCGTTTTTCTATTAAAAGAGCCTGCTTCTTTCTATTAAAAGAGTTTCTCATGTATCCACATATTTAAGTGTATATCTTTCAGGTAGACTTGAGGCTCAAGGGCAGTGTTGATGGTTTCTCTGTATCATTAGATGACTGGGGAATGTGTTTTGTTTCATTAGATGAATCTTAGTGGGCAAAAATTTTGAATAGACTTTGGCCCTGGTGAATGGAGGGGCTTTTACTTAAACATTACATATAAGTTTGTCATGGTTTGAGGGCCTTCACCTTGTTAGATCCTATTTTTATGGTGCATCACATCATTTTATTATTAATTTTTTTAAAATGTTAAACTGATTTGCATCTCTGGAATAAATATCACTTAATCATGTTGTAAGATGTGTCATCATACTCATGAAACAGATACAGAAACCTTAAGCAACATAGCAACAAGCATACATATGATCTACTTTTCATGAATGTGATAGCACTATAGTTTCTTGAAAAGAGGAAATAAATGGAGTTATAGAATATAACTCTATTAGTTTCACAGTTGTCAATATTCAGTCCTCATGAAGCTTGAAATATATTTTTCTTTTACTTTTTCAACAAATCTAAGAACATAATACTCTTCATATGTACAATGAATAATGAACACAAGGAATTCATCATGAGTTGGGAAAAAAAATATATATATATTAATAGATATAAGGAAATTTTTTATTAAGTTAGAGCATTTCACAGTTAAACTAATAGGAATTAAGACTGGTAGATATGCCTTGAAAAAAATTTCAGAAAGAAATGTATGATCTGATATAATACAAAAAAATAAGTTTTTCTTAATATATATATTTTTTAATTTTTAAAAATTATTTATTTATTTATTTTACTTTACAAGATTGTATTGGTTTTGCCATACATTGACTTGAATTCTCCATGGGTGTACATGTGTTCACCATCCTGAACCCCCCTCCCACCTCCCTCCCCATCCCATCCCTCTGGGTCATCCCAGTGCACCAGCCCCAAGCACCCTGTATCATGCATCAAACCTGGACTGGTGATTCGTTTCACATATGATAATTTACATGTTTCAATGTCATTCTCCCATATCATCCCACCCTCACCCTCTCCCACAGAGTCCAAAAGACGGTTCAATACATCTCTGTTTCTTTTGCTATCTCTCATACAGGGTTATCATTACCATCTTTCTAAATTCCATATATACACCTTAGTATACTGTATTGGTGTCTTTCTTTCTGGTTTACTTCACTGTGTGTAATAGGCTCCACTTTCATCCACCTCATTAGAACTGATTCAAATGTATTCTTTTTAATGGCTGAGTAATATTCCATTGTGTATATGTACCAAAGCTTTCTTACCCATTCATCTGCTGATGGACATCTAGGTTGCTTCCATGTCCTGGCTATTATAAACACTGCTGCAATGAACATTGGGATACACGTGTCTCTTTCAATTCTGGTTTCCTCAGTGTGTATGCCCAGCAGTGGGATTGCTGGGTCATATGGCAGTTCTATTTCCAGTTTTTTAAGGAATCTTCACACTGTTCTCTATAGTGGCTGTACTAGTTTGCATCCCACCAACAGTGTAAGAGGGTTCCCTTTTCTCCACACCCTCTCCAGCATTTATTGCTTGTAGACTTTTGGATAGCAGCCATCCTGACTGGCGTGAAGTGGTCCCTCATTGTGGTTTTGATTTATATTTCTCTGATAATGAGTGATGTTGAGCATCTTTTCATGTGTTTGTTAGTCATCTATATGTCTTCTTTGGAAAAATGTCTGTTTAGATCTTTGGCACACTTTTTGATTGGGTCTTTTATTTTTCTGGAGTTGAGCTGGAGGAGTTGCTTGTATATTTTTGAGATTAATTTTTTGTCTGTTGCTTCATTTGCTATTATTTTCTCTCGTTCTGAGGGCTGTCTTTTTACCTTGCTTATAGTTTCCTTTGTTGTGCAGAAGGTTTTAATTTTAATTAGGTCCCATTTGTTTATTTTTGCTTTTATTTCCAATATTCTGGGAGGTGGGTCATAGAGGATCCTGCTGTGATTTATGTCAAATAGTGTTTTGCCTATGTTTTCCTCTAGGAGTCTAATAGTTTCTGGTCTTACATTTCGATCTTTAACCCATTTTGAGTTTTTTTTTTTTGTGTGTGTATGATATTAGAAAGTGTTCTAGTTTCATTCTTTTACAAGTGGTTGACCAGTTTTCCCAGCACCACTTGTTAAAGAGACTGTCTTTTCTCCATTGTATATTCTTGCCTCCTTTGTCAAAGACAAGGTGTCCATAGGTGTATGGATTTATCTCTAGGCTTTCTATTTTGTTCCACTGATTCATATTTCTATCTTTGTGCCAGTACCATACTGTCTTGATGACTGTGGCTTTGTAGTAGAGCCTGAAGTCAGGCAGGTTGATTCCTCCAGTTCCATTCTTCTTTCTCAAGATTGCTTTGGCTATTTGAGGTTTTTTTTTTGTATTTCCATACAAATTGTGAAATTATTTTTTCCAGTTCTCTGAAAAATACCCTTGGTAGCTTGATGGGGATTGCATTAAATCTATAGATTGCTTTGGGTAGTATACTCATTTTCACTGTATTGATTCTTCTGATCCATGAACGCGGTATATTTCTCAATCTATTTGTGTTATCTTTGATTTCTTTCACCAGTGTTTTATAGTTTTCTATAAACAGGTCTTTCGTTTCTTTATGTAGATATATTCCTAAGTATTTTATTCTTTTCGTTGCAATGTTGAATGAAATTGTTTCCTTTATTTCTCTTTCTGTTTTCTCATTGTTAGTGTATAGGAATGCAAAGGATTTCTGTATGTTGATTTTATATCCTGCAACTTTACTATATTCATTGATTAGCTCTAGTAATTTTCTGGTGGAGTCTTTAGGGTTTTCTATGTAGAGGAGCATGTCATCTACTAACGGTGAGAGTTTTACTTCTTCTTTTCCAATCTGGACTCCTTTTATTTCTTTTTCTGCTCTGATTGCTGTGGCCAAAACTTCCAAAACTATGCTGAATAGTACTGGTGGGAGTGGGCACCCTTGTCTTGTTCCTGAATTTAGGGGAAATGCTTTCAATCTATTTTTAAACTTATAAAGATAAAACACATTAATTAAATTGAAAAATTCAGAAAAATATAAAGTTGTGAAAATATCATAATCACAGTTAACATACTACATTGCCTTTTTTGAGCCTATTTTCATCCATTTGAAAATAATTGGGATGTTCTTGTACAGTTCATATATAATTTTTTAATTACTTATTTTTAATTGGAGGATATTACTTTACAATATTGTGTTGATTTCTGCCATACATCAGTATGAATCAGCCATAGGTGTACATATGTACCCTCCCTCTTGAAACTCCCTCCCACCTCCCACCCCATCCCACCTCTCTGGGTTGTCATAGAGCACTGGGTTTGAGCTCCCTGCATCATACAGCAAATTCCCACCAGCTATCTATTTTAAATATGATAATGTATGTGCTTCAATGTTGCTCTCTATTTGTCCCAACCTCTCCTTCCCCACTGTGTCCACAAATCTGTTCTCTATGTCTGCATCTCTATTCTTGATCTGCAAATAGATTTATCAGAACCATCTTTCTAGATTCCATATATACACATTATACACAGTATTTATTTTTCTCTTTCTGTCTTACTTCACTCTGTACAATAGGTTCTAGGTTCATTCACCTCATTAGCACTGACTCAAATGAATTTCCTTTTATGGCTGAGTAATATTCCATTATATATATGTACCACAACTTCTTTATCCATTCATCTGTCAATTGACATCTAGGTTGCTTCCATGTCCTAGCTACTGCAAATAGTGCTGCAGTGAATATTGGGGTACATGTGTCTTTTTCAATTATGGTTTCCTCAGGGTATATGCCCAGTGGTGGGATTGTTGGGTCATATGGTAGTCTTATCCCTAGTTTTTAAAGGAATTTCCATACTGATCTCCATAGTGGCTGTGTCAATTTACATTTCCACCAACCATGCAAGAGGGTTCTCTTCTCCACATGCTCTCCAGCAGGTATTGTTTGTAGATTTTTTGATGATGGTCACTTTGACTGGTGTGAGTACCTTATTGTAGTTTTGATTTGCACGTCACACGCTAGTAAAGTAATGCTCAAAATTCTCCAAGCTAGGCTTCAGCAATACGTGAACCATAAACTTCCAGCTGTTCAAGCTGGTTTTAGAAAAGGCAGAGGAACCAGAGATCAAATTGCCAACATCCGCTAGATCATTGAAAAAGCAAGAGAGTTCCAGAAAAACATCTATTTCTGCTTTATTGACTATGCCAAAGCCTTTGACTGTGTGGATAACAATAAACTGTGGAAAATTCTGAAAGACATGGGAATACCAGACCACCTGATCTGCCTCTTGAGACACCTATATGCAGGTCAAGAAGCAACAGTTAGAATTGGACATGGAACAACAGACTGGTTCCAAATAGGGAAAGGAGTAGATCAAGGCTGTATATTGTCACCCTGCTTATTTAACTTATATGCAGAGTACATCATGAGAAACGCTGGGCTGGAGGAAGCACAAGCTGGAATCAAGATTGCCAGGAGAAATATCAATAACCTCAGATATGCAGATGACACCACCCTTATGGCAGAAAGTGAAGAGGAACTAAAAGACCTCTTGACGAAAGTGAAAGAGGAGAGTGAAAAAGTTGGCTTAAAGCTCAACATTCAGAAAACCAAGATCATGGCATCTGGTCCCATCACTTCATGGTAGATAGATGGAGAAACAGTGGAAACAGTGGCTGACTTTATTTTTTGGGGCTCCAAAATCACTGTAGATGGTGATTGTAGCCATGAAATTAAAAGACTCTTACTCCTTGGAAGGAAAGTTATGACCAACCTAGATAGCATATTAAAAAGCAGAGATATTAATTTGCCAACAAAGGTCTGTCTAGTCAAGGCTATGGTTTTTCCAGTGATCATGTATGGATGTGAGAGTTGGACTGTGAAGAAAGCTGAGCACTGAAGAATTGATGGTTTTGAACTGTGGTGTTGGAGAAGACTCTTGAGAGTCCCTTGCACTGCAAGGAGATCCAACCAGTCCATCCTAAAGGAGATCAGTCCTGGGTGTTCATTGGAAGAACTGATGCTGAAGCTGAAACTCCAATACTTTGGCCACCACATGCAAAGAGTTGACTCATTGTAAAAGATACTGATGCTGGGAGGAATTGGGGGCAGGAGGGGAAGGGGACAACAGAGGATGAGATGGCTGGATAGCATCACCAACTAGATGGGCATGAATTTGAGTAAACTCCGGGAGTTGGTGATGGACAGGGAGGCCTGGCATGCTGTGATTCATGGGGTCACAAGCAGTCGGACACGCTTGAGCGACTGAACTGAACTGAACTGAATAATGAAAAATGTTGAGCATCTTTTCATGTATTTATTAGCCATCCATATGTTTTCTTTGGAGAACTGTCTGTTTGCATCATCTGCCCACTTTTTGATTGGGTTATCTGTTTTTCTGCTATTGAGTTACATGATCTATTTGTATAATTTAGAGATTAATCCTTTCTCATATATGTACTCTTCATTGTGTATTTTATTGATTTTCCATACAATTATAAACTTTTTGGAAAGACACAGATTACCCATTACCCCTTCCTATTGGCTCTATTATTAGACATTTAGGTATTTATAAATTTTCACTATTCTAAATAACTTCAGGTTGCAAACTTTTGTGTCTATATTACATTTCAATAGCTTTTTTGAAAAAAAAAAAGACAAAATTTTTACATTATGGGACCAGGTTTATACTAAATACTTGCTACTTAAAGTATAGTCTGTGGAACAACAGAATTGCCTGGAAGCATTTTAGAAATGCAGAATCTCAGAGCCCATACAGACCTATTAACTCAGAACCTGCACTTTAACTGATGGTGAGGTGATTCCTATGCATTGAGGGAACACTGTCTTAGAGTGTATTTCATCTACTCCAAGCTGATTGCTTCAGTGAGATGCTTGGATTATCCTGATTGGTTCAATGAAAGGAGGCTCAGAGCACCCTGACTGATCACCAGCAAGACCCTCAAAGTCATGTTTCCTGCCCTGCTTTAGCTTTACATTGTAATTCCCTGTAAGCAGGGATCTTCTCAATTTTGATTACACATAAGAACTACCTGGAAAGTTACTTAATAATATTGATATTTGGACCCTACCCTAGACCTATTGGCTTCCCAGGTGACTGAGACAGTACAGAGTCTAGGGTTCGTTCCCTGGATTGGGAAGATGCCTTGGAGAAGGGAATGGCAACCCACTCCAGTATTATTACCTGGATAATTTAATGGACAGAGGAGCCTGGTGAGCTACAGTCCATGGAGTTGCAAAAAGTCAGATGCAACTGAGCAACTAACACTTTCACCGAATGTATTAAGTAAAAATCTCTTGGGAAAGGAAAGTGGTTTTAAAAAGTTCTCTAGGTGTCTAATAGACAGCCATGGTTGACAATCATTGTAGATGAACCAAGTAAGGGAGGAAAGTAGATGATAGATGATTGTTTTTCATCTACCTGTCCTGCTCTCAAAAGCTGTCCCCTTGTGTGCCATCTGTTCCACATCTGCAGAGCAGTGGAGAAAGAGAGAGAAGGCAGGGCATGTGGTTTATCTGACTAGTGATTAGAGACTGAAAGAGTTCCTTTAACTGCATTTCCAGTAAAAGTATTATATTCCAAAGGACTCAGAGCTAAATTTAAAAGCCCAAACAATCAAATGACTGCATATATACTTTGTTTTGTAAGTAAAAGGCAGGCAGGTTAAGAGGATGGTTGCCATTTACTGCAGGCCTTCCAAGAAAGGTTGAGTGTAAGTAAAACAATCAAATGAATGTTTTTTTTCTTCTGGAAATAATCTCCACATAACTAATTTTATTTGCAATGATTAACTTTCAAGGTCTTCAATATTTATCAGATTATTTGGAAAGCCAAAATAAATAAATTTTGGATTGATAAATCCAATTTAATTACAAATTATGAAATAAAACAACTGGATGTAATGTTGTATCTCAAGCCATGGAATTTTCAACACCACTGCATTCTTTTTAATAGAATTTGAATTTTCGGTGTTGGCTATTGCCTCAGTTTATGTTTGCTTTGGCCTCTGCTCACACCGAGGCTTTGTGAAATGCCTGAAGTGTTATTGTATTATTTCTAATGGCATAATCTGCTTGATTTTAGCTATAGTAGGATTAAGAAGAATTTAAAATATTAATCTTGGGACTAATATCAAGATATAAACTTTAATTCTAGTCCAATCAGTTATTTGTTTTATGTGTAATGTATATCTCATATTTCTAAAAAAGATAAGGGATAGTTTTCAGTAAAACCAGACACATATACAGAGACAAAAATATGCAACCGATTCTCAATACTTTATTATTTTAATTACCCAACTACAGTCTGCAACTCACAGACTTATTTCTTCTTTTCCTATCCTTTCACTTGGCATATTTTTAAAAGAATAAAAACAAGAATAACATATATGTTTAACCTGTAACGTTTCTCTTTTCTGTAATTCATAGATTTAGGATATCCTTATTAATAAACTGTGTCTAAATTATGCTGTTTTTTCCTCGGATTATCATGGAAATGAGTTTCTTACCTCCTTACTCCCTTATCATCCTCTTAGTCTGTTTAGGCTGCTGTAACAAAATACCATAGACTTGGTGGCTTACGAAGAACATACATTTATTTCTCAGAGTTCTGGAGACTGAAAGGATGAGATCAAGGTGCTGGCAGATTTCCTGTCTGGGGAGAGATACTTTCCTGGTTCAAAGACAGTTGCCTTTTCACCACATCCCCACAAGGTGCAAGAGGCAAGAAATCTCCAGGGCCTCTTTATAAGAGCACTAGTGACCATATTGCTACTCTCATGACCCCCTTGTCTCTCAAAGGCCCCACTTCTCATACCATCACAATGACGCTTAGAATCAAACATGTGAATGGGCACGGGGCGGATAGCAAGCATTCAGTCTATGGCATCATCTTATTTTAAATTCTAGATCAGTGGAGTGTTGCATTTAGTCTGTTATACAAGTAACAAATCTAACCTTTTAAGGGAGAGGAATAGAGGAAGGAGAGAAATAAGTGAGGGAGATTAAGAGGTACAAGCGTCCAGTTGCAGAATAAATGAGTCACAGGTATGAAATGTACAGTGTGGAGAATGTAGTCAATAATTTTGTAATATCTTTATATGGTGACAGATGGTAACTAGACTTGTTGTGGTGATTATCTTGAAATGTATCAAAATATTGAACCACTGTTTTGTATACCAGGAGCTAACATAGTGTTGTAGGTCAATTATATTTCAAAAACTAACTCACAGAAAAAAAGATAAGATTTGTGGTTACCAGAGGCAAGGTCAGGGACGTCTGCCTTGGATGAAGGCAGGCCAAAGGTACAAACTTCCGGGTAAAAGACAAATAATACTAAGGATGTAATGTACAACATAGTACATAGAATTTACACTGCTGTGCGCTACATATGGGCTTCCCTGGTGGCTCAGATACTAAAGAATCTGTCTGCAATGCAGGAGACCTGGGTCCAATTGCTGGGTTGGAAAGATCCCCTGGAGAATGGAATGGCTACCCACTCCAGTATTCTTGCCTGGAGAATTCCATGGACAGAGGAGCCTGGTGGACTACAGTCCATGGGGTCACAAAGAGTCGAACATGACTGAGTGACTTTCACTTCATTATGCTACATATGAAAGTTACTAAGAGGGTAAATCTTAAGAGTTCATCAAAAGGGATATTTTTCTCTATTTCTTTACTTTTATAAGAGATGATGGGTGTTCACTGTACTTACTGTGGCAATACTTTCATGATGTATGTAAGTCAAATTGTGCTGTGTGCCTTAAACTTACGTTGTGCTGTATGTCAACTATATCTCAATAAAACAGGAAGAAAAAACTTCGAAGGAAATTCAGAAATTTTATTAATGGGAGGGCCCTTGATGCAGATTGAATGTGTGCATTCCTTTCCCTGGAGATGAGCCTTAAAAGTCAGTGATAAGATTTTAATGTGGGATATACTTTTTAGGGCTTCCCTAGTGGCTCAGTGGTAAAAAATCCACCTGCAATGCAGGAGTCACAGGAGACGTGGGTTTCATCCTTGGGTCAGGAAAATCCCCTAAAGGAGGGCATGGCAACCCACTGCAGTATTCTTGCCTGGAGAATTCCATGGATAGAGGAGCCTGGTGGGCTACAGTCCATAAATTCAAAAAGTCAGACACGACTGAAGTGACTTAGCAGCAGCAGCATACTCCTTTTCAACCAGAAAAAGTTCTTCAAGTCTATGGTCAATGATTAAAAAACAACAGTATTCTCCATTCATTAATCAAAAAACCTGGTCACACCACCAGGCCATTTACTGATTTTGGCCAACTATTGTACAGGTTAATTTACAGTTGAAATTACCCAGAGTTAACTCAAATGAAGAATTTTGCTTTCACTTTGTGAACGACCTTCATGAACCATTTTGATTCTCTTTTAAAATCAGCAGAGAGTGAAATTAGCTATCTTGACACTATAAATATTTCTCTTGTTCTAGTCTGAGACATTATCCATCCTAGGTTCACTAGGGTGGTGTGTGTGTGTGTGTGTGTGTGTGTGTGTGTGTCTTTTCTCTCTCTCCAAAATTGTTGAGTAGAAGGTATTTATCCTTCTTTATTATCAATAAAAATGTTTTTTTTTTTCTTTATAAACATGCTCAGTTCAGTTCAGTTCAGCTGCTCATTTGTGTATGGTTCTTTACAACCGCATGGATTGCACGTAGTCCATAAACGTGCTAAGAAGTGTAATTTCCAACTTCTCCCAGGAAGCCTCTTCAAAAATACATGATTCTCCCAATAACCCCATAGAACTCAGTTGAGTATTTTATAGTCCAATACTTTACTATATTGAATGAGTCATTTGCCTGTCTATAGGTCAAAATAAGTGCCAACCTGTGTTCTTGTTTATCACAATATTCTAAGAAAATAGGAAGCAGCCAAAAGGATCCTCTTGAATTACCAGAAATTTTCTGTAGATTTGCCAGGATTAGAACCCACAACTGTTTCCAAAACTTTTTGGATTAAGCAATTGTAAAAATGATCTTGACCTTTATTTTTATAAACAATACCATGGGCATTAAAAAGTCTTTTCAATGGTGGGAAAATGACAAAATAAATTCTGTGAGTGAGATGGCAAAAATGATTAGATAATCCAACTGAACCAAAATTATCCAAGACAAACTAATGTGATCAGACTGATTTGAGCCTCAAGCAAGAATATGGGGCCATTTTAAAAGAAGAATGTCATGGGCCTCCAAGATGATTTTGGTTTATAACTCCATTTTAGATGAAGAGTTCTATGCTTTAAAAACAAACAGCTGTACAAACTGAAGTTGACGATCTGTGTATTCTATGTCTAAATACTTGACTCCTTTCCATATTTCTTTATTTTAATGCTAGTTTTTAATCTACCGCATCCCTTTGTTTGTTACAAAGTTAGCCTCGTGAGACCAGTGAAATAAACATCAAAATGTGTTTTTCATTCTGCCCAACTACAATCTTCATTATTTTCCTCCTTGTATTTTAATTTTACTTTTAGTCTTCAAGAAAGGAACAATAATACCAGATGGAAGAAGTATGATGGCATTCTTTACCTCTTTATATAAAGTCAGGTTGTTTGTAATGTAAGACATGCAGGTCAAAAAATGTGTTTGAGTTCCACAGATGGGATCAGTTCAGTTCAGTCACTCAGTCGTGTCTGACTTTTTGCGACCCCATGAACCGCAGCACGCCAGGCCTCCCTGTCCATCACCAACTCCCAGAGTTTACTCAAACTCATGTCCATCGAGTCGGTGATGCCATCTAACCACCTCATCCTCTGTCATCCCCTTCTCCTCCTGCCTTCAGTCTTTCCCAACATCAGGGTCTTTTCAAATGAGTCAACTCTTCGCATCAGGTGGCCAAAATATTGGAGTTTCAGCTTCAATATCAGTCCTTCCAATGAATATCAGGACTGATTTCCTTTAGGATGGACTGGTTGGATCTCCTTGCAGCCCAAGGGACTCTCAAGAGTCTTCTCCAACACCACAGTTCAAAAGCATCAATTCTTCTGCACTCAGCATAGATGGGATAGTCCTTGGCAAGTTCATAAAATAGATGAAGTGATCCTTCGTCCATTCCTGCTATTTATAATAGCACCTCTTTCTTCTTAAGCTCTTCTAGGCCCAATTCAGTAAACTATTTTTTTTTTTTGGTAGGAGTTCTAAAGTATTCACTGAAGATACTAACTAATCGTTAAGATGCTAGCTACTATTAGTAGATAATTATTAATGGAGGCCTTTCAGTCTCCACTGTCTGGACTCCCGTGGATTCTAATATCACTGGGAAACAGCCCAGGCCACTCCCAAATTGTAGATTTTCAGCAAGGCAACCTATATGGGACCCTTAACCTGTGTCCCCCAATGATGAAACACAGTATCACTTCCCTCAGGGAGCCCTTGCCACAGTAAAGCAATCTGAGTGAAAATTTCCTGCCACAAATGACAGATACTAAGAACCTGGAGCTTCCTGAGCTTTTACAGTTTTTTCATAGTGATTTAAATGAACATTAAACTTTTATATTAGTTGCCTATATGGTGGAATGGGGAAGTTTTAGTGATAAAAGCTAGATGGACCTACAGATCAGAAAAACTATGAACGTATAATAGTTCTAATTGAGGTAATTAATAGGACATTTACTGTGCTGTGCTAAGCTACTTCAGTCATGTCTGACTCTTTGTGACCCCATGGACTGTAGCCTGCCAGGCTTCTCTGTTCATGGGATTCCACAGGCAAGAATACTGGTGTGTATTGCCACACCCTTCTCGAGGGGATCTTCCTTAGCCAGGGATCAAACCTGTGTCTCCTATGTCTCCCGCATTGGCAGGCAGGTTCTTTACCACTAGTGTCACCTGGGAAGCCCAACAAGACATATAAATGATAAATTATCTTGTTCCTTACTGGACCCATGGTAGTCAGGCTTGGTAATACCTATGAACTTAGTCTTGTCATTGTCTGAAATTTTAGTATTAAAAGGTTGTAACTTTAATTTTTTGTTTTTGTTCAGTTGTCATGTCCAACTCTTTGTGACCCCATGGACTGCAGCATGACAGAGTTCCCTGTCCTTTACTATCTCCTGGAATTTGCTCAAACTTATGTCCATTGAGTCATTGATGTTGTCTAGCCATCTCATCCTCTGCCACCCTATTCTCCTTTTGCCTTCAATCTTTCCTAGCATCAGGGTCTTTTTCAGTGAATTGTCTCTGTATCAAATGGCCAAAGTGTTGGAGCTTCAGCTTCAGCATCAGTCCTTCCAATGAATATTCAAGGTTGATTTCCTTTAGGATTGACTGATTTGATCTCATTGCAACCCAAGGGACTCTAGGACTCTTATCTAGCACCATAGTTCAAAGGAATCAATTTTACAGCACTCAGTCTTCTTTATGGTCCAACTCTCACATTTATACATGACTACTGGAGAAACCATAGCTTTGACTATATGGACCATTGTTAGCAAAGTGATACTTTTGCTTTTTAATACCTTGTCTATGTTTGTCATAGATTTTCTTCCAAGGAGCAAGCATTTTTTACTTCCAATGCTTATTAAGGATAATGTAGCCATCATGCAAGGTGATAATACTCTTGGTAAGTTCCACTAGGATTTCAAAGTCTAATCACAGAAACTCTTTTTTTCCCCTGCTTTTATAGATGTATAGAAGTAGAATCAAACGTATAGATAAATGAACTACAGACTTGATATGTGGTTGTTATTCAGAGCTATCACTGTTGGATTGGTGGCTATGAGGAAATTTTCAAACCTAATGTAAAACACAGGACAAGTCAGAATTCTAGATGTCAGTCCTGGAATAAAGTCAGCAGCAGGCCTGACCCAAGCTGGGAGAAAACACCTTAAGCCCCACCACGGACAACACTGGTCAGGAATACTCAGCGGGCTACATCAATATTCTTGGCATCAAATCCAAGAAGGGAAGAGATATAAGATATGCTACACTTCTTGGATCTGGAAGAGAATTCAGTTGCTAGAGAAAGCAGAAGGGCTTTCTGAGGAAGACTCATCTATTTTTAGCTGCAGAACATGAACTCTATAGAATGTGTTACAGAAGATGCTATAGCTGGAGTGGAGGCTTTAAATGATTCTGAATGAATAGCTTCACAATTCATTCTGTCCTGGTAACAGTTTCCTTTACCATCTATGGCCACATAGTGAAGTCAAATCTGGCCGCTGGACCCTGACATTGAATTAAATCTTGGAGACAGAGTTTTGGGCAAAAATAGAAAAGAATAACTTTATGGCTTTGCAGGCAAAGGGGGCCACTATGGGCTGAAATCTTCAAAACTGTGTGTCCAGACCTAGAGTGGGGAGTGAGGAGTTTTATAGTAATGGTTCAAAGATGGCATGATCAGCTCGTGGGCATTCTTCTGATTGGCTGGTGGTGAGGTAACTGGGAGTCAGCATCATCAATCTTCTGGTACCAGTTGGTCTGGGGTCTACATGTGGGAAGTATACCGTTAACTTCTTCCACTTGGAGTATTTGCAAAACATATATCCTTTGAGGAGGAACCAGGACCCTCCCTAATTCTGGGCCAGTTTCTTGACTGTCCTACCTTATCTCTTCATTCCCTCCCTTCCCTAAGTAGCATCTGTTGGAATGTGCCTGTTGGAACTCTGAGAAGTTCATGGAGGCTGAATGAAGCCTATGTCCTGTAATCAAGAAATGGGAGGCACAGAAAGGCATTGTGCCCAGGAGCCCCACAAGGTCCTGCCCAGTATCAGCAGCGCTAGGCAGCAGATGCCCCAGTAAGAAGCAGAGGGGAATGTACATGATGAAAGGAGGGAAACAGTAAATGTGCTGCTTGTAAAACTTCAGTCAGCTTTCAGGCTCAAATCCTGACACCATTCCTTGCATTGGGTTGTGATTTTGGGCAAATTACTTTCTCCATTAAAAACTTTAATATTCTCATCCATGTAATGGTGATACTAACTGCTTCAACCTTATAGTTTTTGAGAATTAAATAAGCATATACATGTGTGAGCTTTTAGCCCACTGCCAAAGAGCTTTATTTATGTTAAATTCTCAGTGTTATAAGAGAAAGGCTTCTAGAATTCTCTCTAGTGAAAGAAATCACTGCCAGTAAATGGATTAGCAGTCTTATCATTGACCACTTCTTTCCTCTCCACGTAGAAATAAAGGAAATGACAAAGAGGTAAATAAGAACAGTTAGATTGCTACGGGGCCCAATTATTCTCAAGCATAAAGTTAGTATGTCTGGATAAATGGCTTCTGAAGTGAAAAAACTGTTTAAAATGCTACTCTAAGGTAGGACAAACAATTGGCAATTTGGTGTTGATACATAAGCAGCTCATAATTTTTATGACTAATCAGAAGGAGGCCAGATAGAAAATGTGGGCAGAATAAGAATATGTGACTGGGTAGGAGGGGTACTTTATCAAAGAATGAGGCTATTTGAATCTGTTTCAGCTCTAAAATTGAAAAGTTCCTACAATTTAGGTAAATGTACTTTCTTGCTCTCTCAAATTGCTAGAGGGTAGGTAAGTTGGTAAGACCAAAGCAGTGACTCTGAAAAGCAATCTTGTTGAGCCCAGATACTTCTCTCAGTTCATAGGGGGTGCCTGAAGCACTTCCTGTAACACTTTTGAGGTTGCCTTCAACCTGGGGATGATACTGTCATGATTTATTATGGACGTTGTGGGGCAGAGAAGGGTAAGTGCCTATAAACATGCCAGGAAAATGGCATCCTTGATAATTTGTACCTGAACTCAGATGGTAGCTTCTTCACTTACTTATGAGGTCCTTGTGATTTTGAGTGAAATATTTAAATAGTTAAATATTTAACTATCTGTGATCAGTTATCTTGGACACTAGAATCATTAACATCCATTTCTTCTTTAATTATGAGATTGAGTGAAATAACAAAGGCACCAAGTTTGCTCTGCCCATGTCAGGTCCATGAAACCCCCAAGAGGGGTCTGGAGGTTCATAAAGTATCAGTAAACACGAGCATCCCTGGGCTGGATCTGACACTGGTCCACCAAAGACTCAGGTCTGTGCCCAGGAGAGGCTCAGGGCATCTTTGGAACAGCTCAAGAGATGTGCCATGGTGTCATCCTCTCCCTCTCCTGATGTGCCACTTAGATGGCAAGAGATAATGTCAACTTCTGATCGGAGTATCCCTGCACTTCAGCTGGCATGCACTTTTCTTTTCAGAATGACTGGAAGAGTCCTTGTGTGGCAATGATGGATTCAGATGAACATGATACTAGGAGAATGTATTCACCTGAAGGCTTCTCAGAGTGGGTATTTGACAAGGAGGGTTTAATGAAAAAGGAGACCCCCCCACCTCATCTCTGGATGTGTTCCAGTGGGGTAGATGGAGGTAGTGATCAGTGATTAAGTGCACTGGACACTGCAGGGAGGGAAGCATGAGACAGTGAGGGGAGCAGAAAGGCTCTGCCCACTCGACAAAGCTGACGGGGAGAAAAGAGAAAGAGGAGGGTGGCAGGCACTGGGGCAGAAGAGGGAGAAGGGGCCAGAACTAACATGTCTGATGATCCTCTAGATATGAGATAAACTAATTTTTTTTTTTTTTTTGCTGAAGTATAATTGATTTATGATGTTGTGTTAGTTTCTGGTATACAGCAAAGTGATTCAGTTATACATCTGTCTATCTATTAATATCTATCAATCTATCCTTTTTCATATTTTTTTCCATTATGGTTTATTGCATGGCACTGAATATTGTTCCCTGTGTTATGCAGTAGGACTTTGTTGTTTATTTTATATATAGTAGTTGCCTAATTTATCCCTCCCCCACCTTCTCTCCCTTTTGGTAACCATAGGTTTGCTTTCTATGTCTATGAGTCTAGTTTTTTTTTGTAAATAAGTTCATTTGTATCATATTTCAGATTCCACATATAAGTGATATATTTGTCTTTCTCTTGCTTGCTTTGCTTAATAGGATAATCTCGAGGTCCATCCATGTTGCAAATGGCATTATTTCACTCTTTTTATTGGCTGAGTTGTAGTCCATTGTATATATGTACCACATCTTGTTTATCCATTCATCTGTTGATGGACACTTAGGTTGCCTTTTGGCTATTGTACACAGTGCTACTCTGAGCACTGGGATGTATGCATCTTTAAAAAAAAACCTAAATTTTAATATCTTTCTGCCTCCAAGCCCTAACAGCAACAAAGGTAGAGCATTTAGATACATTCAGTCATTCCAGAGTCTCTGCCATTCCCCAGGATGCACTGGTCCTCTGTCTGGAAGGCATTGCCTCCTTTTCCCTCCCTGGTCCCTTTCTGCTCACCCTCTTCAAGTTGCTGATCTTTTGAAATCTCCATGAACCACACTGCTTTCCGTATGTTTGGCTGCTGCCTCTTCTGTACTGCATGTACTTTGGTCAGGCACTGATGCAATATATGTCTTTATGTTTCCCCGAGAGAACTGTGAGAGTGGCAGAGGCTGAAAAGTATTCTTTTTTAGACCACCTCCCTTCACTAGCACAGTGCCTGACATCAGTGATTAACAAAGGGTTCCACATGCAATTATTGAAATGAGATGAAGTTTTAAAAACTGCCAAACTCATTTAATTCACTCAGTCTTTTTCAGTGTGGGTTATACCAGCTGACAAGAATTTTGCTTTCTCTCTCCCTCTTCTCAGACTTCTGGAAGAATTTCTTTTTAGAAGGAGAAAATGCTCTTTCTTCCTTTGTTCTTTCTTTTCCTTTCCTTTTTCCCTTTCTTCTTTTTTGTCTTCAAATCATCCATCAATATCTACAATGTGGCAGGAACTGTGCTAGGCATAGAAAATAGACATGTAAGAGGCACCATCCTTAAGGAAGATAATATTTTACTTAGAGTTAAAGAAAAAATAAGCACACAAATGAGAGTTTTCCATTTGGGGCAAACTATAGTATAATCAGCTGTTTGGGCACATGGGTGAGGCACAGAGGGAATCTAGGGAAAACATCCTACCGGGGGTGATAACTGAAGTCTTGAGAAAGGACAAAGTTTACCAGGCAATGAAAAGATGGCAGAGATGACATAACTAAAGGGAACCGCACTTACAAAGGGACGGAGGGCAAAGTCTCCTTCAGGAAATGAAAAGATTACTGGTGCGACTGGAGTGGGAAGTACAAGCTGCCTGTGGAGAGGGAAAGAGAAGAAGAGAGGATCCACACATGGTAAAAGACCTCTTGTCCTGGCAAGTCTACCTGTCCTCCATCAGGAAGGCTTGAGGGAGTCCTTCGAGGATTTTAAGCAAATGGGAGGTGTGATCCTATCTGAGTGCTCTGACTGCTGGGTGCCTATGAAGTGGTTGCAGGAGGTTAGAGGCAGGGAGGCCCGAAGGGGAGGCTGTGTTCAACCATCTGGGTAAGCATAGTCTGGATGAAGCAACACTGTATAGGGGCAGGGAGTGTTTTAGGGATTCATTCAAATGACAGGAAATAGTCAATAGAGCTATTTTAAAAATTAAATTAGTAAAGCTAAAGAGAGGTATTTTAAAGTGGGGGGGAGAGAAAAAATAGTCATCTCAATAGTAAAAATAATAGTAGAATAGTAATAATAAATAGTAAACAGTAATAATAAATAGAGGAGGATTTAAGCAATTGCCAAAAGTATGATGATAAACAGAAGGGAGTTCTCAAGAGCATCAAATACAATGGAACACTCTAGAAAGATAAAGGACTCTAGGAAAACTTCCTTTGAGACTTATTGCTATTCCCTCCAGCACCCTGGGGCTTCCCAGGTGGCACCAGTGGTAAAGAATCTGAGTGCCAGTACAGGAGGCATGAGACGTGGGTTCAGTCCCTAGGTTAGGAAGATTCCCCTGGGGGAGGGCATAGCAACCCACTCCAGTATTCTTGCCTGGAGAATCCCTTGGACAGAGGAGCCTGGCAGGCTCTGGTCCATAGGATTGAACACTACTGAATCGACTTAGCTCACACTAGCACCCTGATAACCACGGGTATCTCAAGTTTCAGAGATTATGGTCATGTGGTAACCAAGGTTTTCTTGTTCTCAGGCCCCTTTTCATGTCTTATAATGATCATTAAATAAAGAATAAGTGTCTTTAAATGTCACATTATGATTCCAGGCTAAGAAGGCAACTCATTGTTTATTCCTGCTCTCATGCATCCCAACTTGTGTGTTTTTCCACCATATTTTGCAGCAAGCAGACTTCGGGTCTCTAAATTAGTATCTTCAATGATTCTTTTCCCTCTTTCTCTATGAAACTTTGTCCACATCTTACTAATACTTTCCTAAGACCCTTTCCCTTCCTCTAGCCTACAGATGTTATCCTGTTTCTACCCAGGTGCGTCAAACTTTTTTTTGTTTGTTTTTTGTGAAACTGAGTAGCACATACCCAAATAAAACAGAGCACCCATTTTGATTCCTAAGAGCACTGCAGTTTGATTGCTGCAGCCTCCTGGCTGGTTTCACGTATCTTTAGTCTTGTCCCTTCATTCAGTTCTACACAAAGAGAATGAGTCATCCCCTGCAACTCTGTTTTGATCATCTCTCTCCTTCTCTGAACCCTGCAGGATCTCTGAGTTTCTGCTGACGTCAAATCAAAACTGATCATGAGTCACTCTTTATCTAACTGTCCTCCACTTTCATCACAGCCTGATTGTTCTCTCTGCTTAATTCAAGCTGCCTGGCTGGTTCAGAGCGCACACACGCTGCCTCTTTTCTCCAGGGCATTCACAGAGCCTTCCGCCCACCTGGCATGCTTCCGCTCCTCCGGCAATGCCGGTCCCCTGGTTGCTTGCTTCAGAGCTGGGTACAATCCTCGCTCGCCTCCCTCCAAAAAGCTTTGCCCACATTCATCTCAGTCCCCACAGGAAGTCTCTCCCCAGGCCTCGCTCCGTTACCTGCTACCATGGAGCACTTTAGCTCATTGATGTATTCCTTTACTTATATATGTATTGCTCTTGTAAAATCTCTGAACATATAAGCCTTGCCCTGCTCCTCAAGGGCTTAGCATCTAGTGAAGGAGACAGATACAAAAACATTATGATCAGAGGCAGATAACTGCAAACAGTAGTGGCTACTATGAAGTAAAGTAAGAGGGGCAAAGAGATTTTAACGGGGCACCTGATTTAGTTGAGCAGAGTTGGGAAGGCTGTTCTGAGAAGGTGACAAAGGATGAACAGGGTCTCAGCTGTTGAAGAGTTGGGGCAGGGAGTTCCCAGAATGATAAACAGCAGAATTGAATGAACTCTGAGACTTCTGGGTGACGGCAGTCCAGATTGTGGGAGAGCATCACACTTGTGTGTGCCTCTTATAATGTGCTGGTCCTGGATCACAAGCAAAGTCCACCTACGCCTTCAGTACTCAGATCAGTGTTTTCCAAACATCCTTGATGATAAGAATCACCTGGAATATTTGCTAAAATTCAGCTTCCCAGGCTCTTTCCTGGGAACATCTGACTCAGTGGAGTGGAACCACTATGGCCCTGGAATGTGAATCTTTAAATAAAATACCAGGTGTTTTATATCATCAGGCTTGTTTGGGATTCAATGATGTTTTATATGGTTTGGATAATTCCAAAACAATAGGAAAACAAGAAGTGGACTAATGGCAAACTAACATAGTAGAATTTCTTAAAACCCTACAATCTTTGGTTTATCTTTGTTAAAAGCAAACATTGCTAGCTGCCGTGCATATTAACCTGTCTTTGGATGTTGAATCCATAAATCTTTGCTTACTCCCGCATTTGACCATAGAGTAGCGGATTCCAACATTGGCTTCTTATCAGAATCCCCTCACCACCCAAGGACTTTAGGGTGGAACCTGGGCTTCTCTTGTTTTTAAAAGCTTCCCTGTTGATCCTGTGCCCTTGTTGGGGTTGTCAACCACTGCTCTTGAGTATGTGTGGATGTAGGCAGTGTGTTTTGCTTCCTTGCCTCCCTTAGCGCCACTATCAGTTCTTCAGATAGTACAGGCTCAGGAATTCGGTTGAGCAACAAACTGATCCACCCTCACTCCCTCCTGTGTGATCACATACTAGTAAAACTCATGTGATCAATTATTGTCCGCCTCTGCATGCTAAGTAGGGACTGGGGCTCAGAAACCCAAGTGCAGTGACTATCCTGTCACTGATTGACATCCAATCACAGTGTTCTGAATCCCTAAGCTTTTGATTCTTTACTGAGGAATCATATACATTTGCTTGCGTGTCTCAACCACATTGTTTTTTTAAAGTAAGGGTTATATTAGTGTGTATACCACAAATGGTAAGAGGTTCATGGTGAAGCCTTGAGAAAAGATACCATGTGTTGACTATGTTTTACAAAATTTAGAAAGTTAGAATGAGGGAAGAAGAAAGTATCATCTGTTAGTTCCTGGCTGGGAATGACCCTATTAATTGTAGCAGGTTAGGGCAGTAGGGACTTCCCTGCTGGTCCAGTGGTTAAGACTTCAAGGTTCCACTGCAGAGGGCATGAATTTGATCCCTGATGTGGGAGACCTGGGTTTGATCCCTGAGTCAGGAAGATCCTCTGGAGAAGGCAATGGCAACCCACTCTAGTACTCTTGCCTGGAAAATCCCATGGACAGAGGAACCTGGTAGGCTACAGTCCACTGGGTCTTAGGCAGCAGGACATAGTGCAGGACTCAGTTAACTGTGATCACCAGGAAGAAGACCAGATCAACAGAAGAGCATTGTATGCCCAGTGGCAAGCAATAGTCCAAGCAAGTGAGGGCAGCTGGGGTTCAAGTGGGCAGAGGAAAGGGATGGGAAACAAAGAGGCTAGGGATAGTTAGAGATGCTAGGGTACAAAAAAGGCAGCTAGTGTTGGAAATCATTTGGTTCACATGGGAAGATCTTTAACCACTGGACTGGACAAAGGAGAAAAAATAGGATTCTATTCCAAAATGGATTGGAACACTAGTCAAGTTGTAAACAGCAGATAATCCAAAACATGGCTGGCCAGGAAGCAAGACAAGTCTGTGTTACCATAACTGAGACCCACATATTTCTGAACCCCCAATTAAATCTGAACTCCCAATTAAAATCTATATTTTTCCCTAGTTTAAAAATAGCAAGTGCTTATGCATGAACAGTAACTATAACTTGATGTTGGCCCTAGTTTTTTGGGCTTGAGTACCTTAAATTCCTCCTGCTCAGGTTGAGAATTGTATCTTAAGACTGTGAATGAAGTTCAAATCATAAATATGATGGTCAAGTGTCTTTAGCTATGGAAAAAGAAAACATATGTAGGCAAAACTGAGAAAAATGGTTACAGAAAGATAGGTTAAGCATTTGATATTTTACTTACTATTTTGCAACTATTTCTAATTGCCAAGCTATGATTTTCCATTGCCTTTCAGAAGGAAGGCATCACCTTCTCTAGTCAGAAACAGCGACTGCCCGATCCTTGAATAAGCCCTGGCTTTTGATCAAGTTCTCTGTGTCTAGAATGCTGTTCTCATTTTCATAAGTTCGAGTTCTAGTTCTCCTTTGAAATAAGCAATTATCCTTCCATCTAGAAACTTCTTTTTCCTGCCAAGTTCCACAAGGTTTTCTATCAGCTTTCTCTTACTTTCACAGATGTGGTCTTGAAAACTTGTTGAAAAATTAAAGGTTTTAGAAGCTAAAGAGCATGCTCAACTACTTTACTGTGCTAAAAATACTAGAATAAGTGGTGAAATCCAAATACTTACCTCACACTTTAGTACAAGGTAATCTTCAATAATATACTCTCCAAGCCTTCTTCTTCACTTATCAGTTGAACATACACTCTAATATGTTAATTTTATGACACTTAATTTCATAAGTGTCTAAGCTATAATTTGAAAATTTTGGTTCATTCAATAATGTCTTTTCTTCAGCTTTATTAAACATGAAATCCATAATTCTTAACTTTAGGTTCTCTACATTAAAAAAACAAACAAACAAAAAACCTCTTTGCCTCTTGTTATGAAACATTGTTAAAATGCAATTAAATGTCATAGTAATTAAACAAATAGAGGCATTTCTATCAAAGATGTGACACACACTGAATTGGACCTTTGACTAGACTATGTTAGCTGCAAATACTATCTTCACCCTTCATCCAAAACTTTGAATTAATCATTATAATATAGGAGTGACAATGTATGCTGTATAAAAGAGCAGATTGCCCTGAAAATCAAGACCTCCCTTGTTTTATAATAATTTGTTTTGCTTTTTCATTTAGGACTGATATTTTGCTGGTATATTCTGGCACTGTCTGCCTGGCTGGTACCACTGTAGTGCTAATTGCTGTGTATCACCCTTGAATACACCCCTGAATACATTATCTCCTTTATGGGGTGGGAATTCCTTATCTTAGTATCTAGTACAGTGATTTGTGCAAAGCAATCCCACATACAATGGTACTGTATGTAATATTTTCCAAATGCTTTCTGGGGCATGATCTCCTCTTAAGTCAATGACATTGCGGAGGCATGGACATGCTGGATGTTTGTGGGTCTCAGGCAGAACATATGTCTTTGCAATCACAAAATGGAGAAAAAGAAAAAATGGAGAGAGGTGACTTGCTTATGTTCATGAATTAATAAGAGGTAAAACTGGGGCCTAAGTCCAAATTGTCAAGTCCTTTTATATCAGAGGGCTTCAGTAACAATTGATTGATGTATGTGTGAATATATAGGTGGTTCTTATGGCCTGTGTCTACTCTGGTTCGTTAACAACTTTTTCTGATATTGGAACTATGGCAGAACCATGCCTCCCATAATGTTCAGGATTTTCAGAATCCATTCAGGGACAAGGAAAACTGGTCTAGGGCCTGATGCCAGAGCCTTCTCTCTCACACTAGAAAGGAAAAGAAGGACTTATGATGGTAAAAGAGAAAGTGTTTGTAGAGAAGTAAAGGAAAATCACAGCTTGGTATCAGTACATACATGCATGTAAGTTACTAACAGGACCCAACTACTTGTAACTAGAGAAAAAGAGTTGGGACTACAGCAATTTGTATTGAAAGTTGGGAATTTACCATTAAGCAAAGCAAATTCAGCAGGTAGGAAACCTGACACATTTTTGGGCAGATGATGGTGAAAGTCAAAGTGAAAGTCACTCAGTTGTGTCTGACTCTTTTTGACCCCATGAGCTACACAGTCCTTGGAATTCTCCAGGCCAGAATACTGGAGTGGGTAGCCTTTCCCTTCTCCAGGGGATCTTGCCAACCCAGGTCTCCCTCATTGCAGGTGGATTCTTTACCAGCTGAGCCACAAGGGAAGCCCAAGATGGTGGTGGGGTGCCATAAAATCTTACTACTGTAAGAGACTCTAAGATTGTGTACCATTGATCATCTATAGAAATTTTCTGTCATTCCAGTTCTTTATCTATGAAAGAGTTTAATCTCCTTTTTGGTTTTTGTGGAGTTTTTGAGTAGAGAAAAATGAGCTCTAATCTTGTTGGGTCACTATGGAGTGATTCAAGGGTTCCAGAACTGTTTGTTTTTATGTGTATGTTAAGGAGGGCCCATGAGAACTGATGTCAAAATTTGTAAGTCTTGATAGGAGACAAAAGTTCTCAGATTTTCTCAAATTTCTCCTCTTGAAAATTTGTACATAAGTAAACAGAGATACTCTCTGATAAGTTAATTTCCCCTAAAACCTGGATGTATTCCAAGATAGATTTTTTTTTTTTTAGCCAATATTCTATCCAAAGAGTATTTATTCTGTTTTTTCTCCCAGTGAAGTAAATATTTATCAGTCTTCTAATCAAATCTGTCTTGATATATTTTGTTTGTATTAGTATGTAAGTGAAAGATAAGGATATTATCTAAGGCTGCACAGGTTGGTCTTGATAATTTGGTGACATTAGGTGCAAATACTCATTTACTAACATTTCCTCCTCTTCAGTTAGAGACTTTAGAGAAAGAATAAGTTTTTATATTTAACTAGTATCAGTAAAGACAGAGTAATCAGAAATTCTAAAATGAGAACACTGAAGCATTAGAAAATCAAACTCTGTAGTTAGGGAAGTTGAAAAATATTTATCAGACCCTATTTTAGAGGTTTAAAAGACAGTGTTTAGCTACTACAGACCAAGTAACTAAACCCTGTCTTTTATAAATCTGAATAAATCTGACTGAATCTTTAAAGTGACTAAGAACACATCCTTTTTAGGAAGGATTGAAATCCAGTGTAGCATTAGATAATGTTAATGACTTGGGAATTCCTGAGTTTGTTTTTCTCTTGGTAGAGAATACATTCCTCATACATCTGACTTAAAGGAAAGCTCCATTTCGTCCTGGAGGAGAGTTTATTTTGTTTTGTTGAAAGTAGTCTCTAGTAGGAGTTTCTCTTTACTGATGCTGACTAGAACTCATCATATAAGAATAGTTGGTTTACATAACTTTGATGGCTTTCTGTTCTTATCTTCTCTCTTTTCTGATTGGAGACTAGTTGTAAAGATTCTCAGATGTTGTTCATTAAGTTGGCAGCAGGGTGCAGGAAGAAGTATGAGGGGAGGGATGTATGACATGAATGTGTTCCAATTTAAATTTTGATGATAGCCATTGATGGGTGTCCATCTTTTGGCTATACTATAGAAATACATTGTTAACTAATTAAATGGAATATAATATATATATATTATATAGAATATAATATATATATAATGTATGTATATATATATAATATAATATATATCCTTGCTAGTACTTTAATATATATTATATCTATAATATATATAGTACTTTAATATATATATAATGTGTGTATATATATAATATATATCCTTGCTAGTACTTTAATAGTTTATATCAGATCATGGATTCTCTTAGAAGCATTGTGCTCTGTTACTTTATGTCTCATTTTTAGCTGAAGGTTAAAGGAATGTAGTATTTTAATCCCACTCTGCCAATATCTTTATCTAGAGGCATGTTGCCACATTTGTCTTTTATGAAATTTTTTTGTCCCCAAGAAAGGAAGGATTACAGTTTTTCCTCCCAGATTGAATTCATAGAGTGTATTCTTGGTTATCAAAATACTCATAGTTTTGAGACTTTGAAATGGTAAATATTGATGACATGTGAAAAAGCATGATACATAACAGTATGATCTCAATTACGTAAAAACGGTTGCTTAGTTGTATAAATACACAAACAAACGAGACCTAGAAGGACACATCAAATGATAAACTAATTGTGATTATGGATGACTTGGATTTTTGTTTCTGCTCCTTGTGATTCTTGGTTTTCTATTATGCACACATTAACATTAAAAAAAAAATCTCATTTTAAAAACCTTAACAACAAAAAAAAGTTCTCAGCGCTGTTTTTCATCACAAAAGACTGGCGAATCACCATTGGCTCATTTTGTAGGAAAGCGAGACCTCCATGAAATAGCAGGCATATAGCTACTTTGGAAATATGCAGCTCTTGAAAAAGCTGGCTTAGAATGTTAGGAAACTTGAACATCAAAACCAAAATGACCTAATGAGATAACACTTGATCTTTGCCATAAAGTATATCAACTGCATAGATACTTCACAGATGAATTTTGGTCCTTCGGTTTTCAAGACCTGTAATTTCTTGATGTAAGTCTTGTGAGAAAACACCTGTGTTAACATGTTCAAACATTTCTAACTTGACTTAGATGTGATTTGGCTTGAAATAGGATATGTGGTATATAACCAATCCATAACTGAAAGAGATCTAAACAGAGATATTGATTCAAACATATCAGAATGACAACATATTCACTGGTCTCATTGACTTGGAAATAATTTTCTCTGGGCCATGTATATTTTCTTAACCTTAAATTTATGACCTTTAACTGAGTAAGTGAAATTCAGATGGAAAATAAATCATCAGTCTTTGCCCTGACAACAATAGTAAGTAAAACAAGGACCACCAACTGGGTAAGATTTCTTGCCTATATCTCTGGGCTATGTATTATTGTAGATTGAAAACATCAAACGTTTGTGCTCTGTCTGGCTCAACTAAAGCAAGTGTGGCACTGTACTGTTTGTCACCCAACAATCTGTGACTAACTTTTGGAAGGGCCCTATCTACTTTTCTCAGTATACAATTTGCCAAATCAATATTAAAACCACATTTACTTGATCTCTCATGGATTTGAGCGTTCAAATACTCAGAACTGGGAGAGTCAGAAAAATGTTTTGTAAGACAAGTGGTCCTGGGCAGGGTATATGGGAATAAGAAAGTGCTTGGGTGGGAATTTAGTTGCAATTTGTCCTCAGTTCTTCTAAGTCCTTAGCCTTAGGCCATGTTGGCAAGATACAATAGAATATCATAGCTGGAATCATCCACCGTGTTGATTTTCTTGACACAAGGTCAGCAGAGTATTGGCTTTTGTGCTTTAGTAATCAACTTTCAGATTGTCAATGATTTCCAAGGTCTACAGCACCGTGACTTTGTGTGCTTCTCTTTTCAATGTTGAGTCATCCTACATCAGGAAATTTTTCCTGAAAAAAAAAAAGAAAAATAAATGTCAAGAGTGGTAAAGAAAAAGATGTTTTCCTTATATCTGACTGAATTCCCCGCAACTCATACTCAACTCCTTTCATCTAAGTTTGATAAAGTGAATGATCATTAGATCAATGTTTTGTTCAAAATAATTTTTTCTTTTCCAAACAGTGATCATGAAACTATCCATAATAACCCATAGATTTCTGTTTCTTTTGTTTTGAAAAATGTGCCTATTTTTGTTCCCTTCAGAAACTTTATTTATTCATCATTCTTAACCCTTTCTATCACTACCTATTTCTTAAATATTGAACATTGAACCCATTTGCATCATTTTTAATGTCAATTGATTTTTACTGCTTGTGATGCAACTTAGCTACCTATAATTTTTCCTAGGTAGAAAATGTTAATGTAATATGTAATGTAATGAGAGTTTAAAAAAAAATGATTAAAAATCACTTCATCTCTAATGCATCCTCAGTCTGTCCTCCTTCAGCATAGGAAGCTGAAAATATGAAACCAGGTTTATCTCTGTCCCTGCTAAAAGAGCTGTCATTTTATCTTAGGACAGTTGTCCTTTTTTATAAGTATGGAACTTTGGGGAATAATTCTCTTCTTTTTAGCAGTCACAAAGGGCAATACGTAAAACAGGCAGAAAAAGTTCACTCTAGAATGACATCTGTTTGAGCATAATAATATAATTAATCATCTAGTCACCAAATATATACTTTATGCTCACTGGAATATTAAAAGAAAAAAGCTATCTAAATACCACAACTGATTTGAATTCTGTTTCTCTTTGGGGAGATAAGTTGTATTTTAGGAAAATATTTATAATGTTTTTTTCTATTATTTTCTAAAGTCTTTTGAAAGTATTGTTATTGTAAATATATCTTCATGCAGAAAATCTGAAAAAATACAGAAATGAATAAAAATGAAAATCAGTTAAAATTCCACAGCTAGAGATTGTTGTGTATCCTTTCAGATTTGTTTGTTTCTTGGCCATGTAGCGTGTGGGATTAGTTCCCCAACCAGGGAGTGAACCTGCACCTCCTGCGTGGGAAGCATGGAGTCTTAACCACTGAACTGCCAGGGAAGTCCCTCAGTTGAGTCCCTCAAACACGTTACTTGTTTTTTAATCATCTGTTGGATTTTCACTGTGAACTGGTATGAGCCAGGTACTACCATCAGAATATCTGCTCTACTGAATGGAAGTGTTTTTATTTTAATAGATTTTGGAAGGTGGCTGGAAACACAGATGATTAAAATGTAAACCAAAGTGCATTTAGTATCAATAATTATGATATCAATGTGAAACAACAAATAAACAGAAAAGGTGTCATGATTGAAAATAACAGAGTTAGGGCAAGAAGTACTTAGCTAGAGTGGTTAAGTGGAGTGTTATAGGGTTGGTGATGGTTCAGATGAGGGCAAGAGGATGAGAAGACAGATGTGAGGTCAGCAGGAAGAACAGCCTTCCAACCCATGACCTGGTTCTGTAAAGACAGTTGAATATTTTCCTTGGACTCTGTTAATTCTGTTATACCTAGTAATAGCTAATTGATTTTCTGGACCTGATCTTCTAAATGTGTCACTCCTAACAAGCTAGCCAGTTAGTACACATCTGACAGAGTTGATGATGGTTTATTCACTTGGTCACCTGACCCAGTGTTAGTCTCCTTCTGTGAAATATGCCTGTTGTCACAGAGCTGAACTCCAACAGAATTCTAAAAATGTTGTAGAGATGGTATAAGATCAACTCATAAACGGAGAAGGCAATGGCAACCCACTCCAGTACTCTTGCCTGGAAAATCCCAGGGATGGAGGAGCCTGGTAGGCTGCAGTCCACGGGGTCGCTAAGAGTCAGACATAACTGAGCGACTTCACTTTCACTTTCCGCTTTCATGCACTGGAGAAAGAAATGGCAACCCACTCCAGTGTTCTTACCCGGAGAATCCAGGGATGGCGGAGCTTGGTGGGCTGCCGTCTACAGGGTCACACAGAGTCAGACACGACTGAAGCGACTTAGCAGCAGCAGCTCATAAAGTTCAAAGTTGAGAGAAGAAATGCTCTGAAGTCATCCCAGCTCTTTAGTTCGGTTATGTGCTATGAATTCTGACGATAGAAAATCAATTAAAGCTGCATTTAAAAAATAAAGCTAGCCCATAGATTCAGTTGGTGTAATGTATCCATGGGATTATATTCTTACTCTTTAATTCATTGAGGAGTATATGATGACCAAGGTGTTGGGTTAGTCTAAAAGTTTGTTCTGATTTTTTGTAAGATGCTGTGAAAAAACCCAAGTGAATTTTGGCTAACCCAATAAAATAGGCTTTCTCAAAAAACCAAAACTATAACTGTGAGAAGTAAGTTGAAGGAGAGAGGATAGTCCAACTTTTTACCTTGCCTTTTGCATTTGGAGAGACATGGTGTATCCAGGGGAGCTTCTCAGTTGGCGCTAGTGGTAAAGAACTTGCCTGCCAGTGCAGGAGACATAAAAGACAAGGGTTCAATCCCTGGGTTCGGAAGATCCCCTGGAGGAAGGCATGGCAGCCGACTCCAGTATTCTTGCCCGGAGATTCCCATGGACAGAGGAGCCTGGTGGGCTACAGTCCAAAGGGTCACAAAGAGTCAGACACAAGTGAAGCAACTTAGCACGCATGCATGGCATATCCAAATATATCTATATTCCCTTTTAAAATATGAATCAGAAATTAGCACTCTGTATTTCATCCTAGGGAAACACAAGTGATACCCTTTGTTTCATGAGGCCCCACCCATTATAATATAAGGCCTGCATTCCTTAAGGTCCTGGGAAGTTTTCCGAAGTGACATGACAATTAAGTCAGTTGAAAACCAGAATTCCAGCTGCTTCACAAGGGGACCGCTGTGTGAAGACATCCACACTCAATGTTTAAGCTTTGGCTTATGAGGTGGTTTATTCAACATAAAAATTTTCTGTGGGTCAGAGCAATTGCTGTTTTAATGCTTCAAATCAAACACACTCGGAGGTTTAGAGACGAAAAAATAAATATTTGCAAACAGTGGTTGAATTGGGCAGACTGTTCACTCTAGTTCTCTTTGAGGATTTTCAAATCTCCTATTTTATTACTATTTCTGAATTTACCAATAAAAACAGTCACTTTGGCCACCAAGAAGGGACTTGAGAAGGACTTATTATGCAGTTCCATGAATGTTCATAGGCTGGAACTTAACAACCAGAGAGGGTTCTTCAGAGGCCCTACATCTTAACATACACGGTCCCTTACCATTGCCTGTCGGCCATCAGAAAGGCTATTGTTTCTAATGCCCTGTAGAAAAGCCACATGGAATAATAGAGAAATTGCTTACAATTCTTAATAAAATTTATACTTAATATTATAAGGGCTTCCCAGATGTCTCATTGGGTAAAGAACCTGCCGGCAATGCAGGAGACGCTGGAGATATGGGTTCGATTCCTGGGTTGGGAAGATCCCCTGGAGGGGGGCACAGCAACCCACTCCAGTAGTCTTGCCTGGAGAATCCCATGGACAGAGGAGCCTGGCAGGCTACAGTCCCTAGGTGGCAAAAAGTTGGACATGACTGAAGCAACTGAGTACAGCACAAATATTGTAAAAAATGTACTACATAAGGTTTTTCTAAAATATGAAGTATATGTCTAATTTAAAGTTATGTAACTTTTTATGTATAGTAAGGCATTTTTAGAACAAATTGAACAGATACAAAAGCTTCCTTATCTACATATTTTGAGCCAAACATATATCTGCCTCACAACTCGTGCTGACTCTTTTGGGTGGACTATTTCATGATGTATTTTGTTATGGCTCTTATTTCTGGCATCTATTTCAAGGTAAAACCATTCATAAAGGGAGAAACGGAACAATATACAAACTTATATGAATTTTCCCTTACAGAGTGTATCTGAAGTTGATGAATAGAGATGGTGGTATAAAAAACAGAAAAACATCAGCCTATTTTTCAGAGTATTGTAGAGGCTAAAATTGTGACCCTGGAATTCTTTTTACTGCACTCTGATAAGGTTTTCCCAGGTGGCACTAGTAGTAAAGAACCCGCCTGCCAATGCAGGAGACATAAGAGATGCAGATTCAATCCCTGGGTTGGGAAGATCCCTTGGAGTAGGAAATGGCAACCCACTCCAGTATTCTTGCCTGGAAAATCCCATGGACAGAGGAACCTGGCTGGCTATAGTCCATAACGTTGCAAAGATACGACTAAAGCAACTTAGCACACAATAAGGGCGAATCTGCCCCATCCAAAATGCTTACATTTCTGATTTAAAATTATCCTAAGTTTATAGCTTGTTTCAAAGTAATACACCAGGTCTAACATGCAGATGAAGGTTGCTCTTTCTTTTGGTTTTAGGGCTTTCTGTTCATATTATTCAGGATTATATTTTCTCAGTATCAAATACAGAATATGAAAAATTCTTGTGGATGAAGGCCTCTAAACATTGTAGCCACTGATTTCCTTTTTATTTTTTATAGCTTTTTATTTTATATTGGAGTATAGCTGATTAACAATGTTGTAATAGTTTCAGATGGACAGCAAATGTATTCAGCCATATGTATACATGTACCCATTCTCTCCCAAACTCCCCTAATCCAGGTTGCCACATAACATTGAGCAGAATTCCCTGTGCTATGCAGGTAGGTCCTTGTTGATTATTCATTTTAAGTATAGCTGTGTGTACATGTCAATCCCAAACTCCCTAACTATTCCTTCCCCCATCTTTTTGCCTGTCAACCATAAGTTTGTTCTCTAAATCTGTGAATCTGCTTCTGTTTTATGTATCAGTTCATTTGTATCCTTTCTTTTTAGAATCCATATACAAAGGATGTCCTATGATATTTCTCCTTTCCTATCTGACTTACTTCACTCAGTATGGTACTCTCTAAGTCCATCCATGTTGCTGCAAATGGCATTATTTCATTCTTTTTAGTGGCTGGATAATATTCCATTGTGTATATGTACCACATCTTCTCTATCCATTCCTCTGATGATGGACATTTAGGTTACTTCCATGTTTTGGCTTTTGTAAATAGTGCTGCTATGACCATTGGGGTGCATGAATCTTTTTGGATCATGTTTTTCTCCAAATATATGCCAAGGGGTGGGATTGCAGAATCATATGTTAGCTCTATTTTCAGCTTTTTAAGAAGCCTCCACACTGTTCTCCATGCTGCACCACTAATTTTCAGTCAGTCTAAGATGTCACACGCTAGTAGACTCTCTAGACCTCTCCAAAGGACCTGGTTCACATATTAGCATTCTCCAAAGAAAAAGAAGCAATTATATTTATAGAAGAGTACATCAAGGCTGTATGTGGTCACCCTGCTTATTTAACTTCTCTGCAGAGTACATCATGAGAAACACTGGGCTGGAAGAAGCACAAGCTGGAATCAAGATTGCCGGGAGAAATATCAATAACCTCAGATATGCAGATGACACCACCCTATGGCAGAAAGTGAAGAGGAACTAAAAAGCCTCTTGATGAAAGTGAAAGAGGAGAGTGAAAAAGTTGGCTTGGAGCTCAGCATTCAGAAAACTAAGATCATGGTATCTGGTCCCATCACTTCATGGGAAATAGATGGGGAAACAGTGGAAACAGTGTGAGATTTTATTTTTGGGGGCTCCAAAATCACTGCAGATGGTGATTGCAGCCATGAAATTAAAAGACGCTTACTCCTTGGGAGGAAAGTTATGACCAACCTAGATAGCATATTAAAAAGCAGAGACATTACTTTGCCAACAAAGGTCCGTCTAATTTGGTTTTTCCAGTGGTCATGTATGTGAAGAAAGCTGAGTGTTGAAAAACTGATGCTTTTGAACTGTGGTGTTGGAGAAGATTCTTGAGAGTCCCTTGAACTGCAAGGAGATCCAACCAGTCCATCTTAAAGGAGATCAGTCCTGGATGTTCATTAGAAGGACTGATGCTGAAGCTGAAACTCCAATACTTAGGCCATCTCATGCGAAGGGTTGACTCATTGGAAAATACCCTGATGCTGGGAGGGGTTGGGGGCAGAAGGAGAAGGGGATGACAGAGGATTAGATGGCTGGATGGCATCAATGACTTGATGGACATGAGTTTGAGTAAACTCTGGGAGTTGGTGATGGACAGGGAGGCCTGGCGTGCTGCGATTCATGTGGTCGCAAAGAGTCGGACATGACTGAGTGACTGAACTGAACTGAACTGAACTGATGCATTTATATATAATAGCTATATGTAATAATTATATATATACATACATATTAATATCTAGAATATGAACTTTTGTATAAAGATAACATATAGTTGTGTTATATACATATATATGTACATAAGGTAATTTACTCTAAGGAACTGACTTACACAGTTATGGAGACTAAGAAGACCCTCCCAGTTTGGCAGGCAAGGTTAAACACTAGGACAGACAATGGTTTAGCCCCAGTTCAAGTCCAAATCCAAAGGTAGGAGAAAACCAGTGTCCTCACTCAAATACAGGTGGAGAGAGAGAGAACTCTCCTTATTTAGCCTTCTGTTCTATTCAGGATGTTAATACATTGGTGATGCCCCCTCTAACATTGATCGTGGATGGCAAACTGCTTTACTCTGTGTCTGAGGATTCTAATGCTAATCTCATCCAGAAACATACTCTCAACACACCCAGAAGAGTGTTTAACCAAATATCATGGTCAAGTCAACTTAACACACAAAATAAATCATCATACTCAGGACTTTTAAACAGTTTCAACAGACTCAGACTTCACTTAGACACCAGTGTTATACATTTATCTTTTAAACTGGTAAAGCTGGGTTGGGGAAATTAGCTTAGATCTGAGGCCAAAACCAGGATTCTTATAATTAACCCTAAGTTTAAATCTTCCACACATGAGGGGGCAGACTAAAGAGCACACTCACTTGGCCAGCAGCAGAGACACTTGTCATCTGACTTTTACCAACCAAGCCCCAAGCAGGCTTCCATGCAGAAATGCATTTAAGAACATGCAGGCTCTCCCCTGGGCTCCAAATCCCAGCTTGAGGGATTGTATAAAATATTCATTGCGGGGTTTAGGAGGCTCTGTTGGTCCATTTTTATATATATTCAAAATTATTTTGAATTTTATGTTTCCCACGCCTCTCTGTTTAAAAAGAACTCCATTGAGTTACAACTTACGTACAATAACCCACATCCATTTTAAGTGTGTAGCGCAATGAGCCTTGACAAAGTTAACCAAGTAACTCCAAAAGATACAGATAGCTCACCTCCAAAACTCTCTTGTGAGCCTTGATCTTCAACGTCTTTCCACCCCCACCTCTGAGCTCTGTGCTTCCAGTGATCTACTTTATTCCATGGATCCAAATCCTTGGCAATGTTTGGCATTGCAAGTCTTTTATCTCTTTGCGTTTTAACTTGTATTTTCCTGATGAGTAATAACATGTATCTTTTCATGTGCTAATGACTTCAGTTTATCAAATATTTCTTTTATAGTTCATGCTTTCTTTGTTCTATCTATGAAGTCCCAGTCTGAACTTCCTTCCCTGCCACCTTGAACTTGTAAGGTTGCAGTTTTCTGCTTTTGAGAAAAAGGCTACACAATTCTTAACCTGTCACAATATCAGTTCCTCACGAGTAAACTCATTTCATGGTTCTGTCTGCTTTGGGATGATTTTCTTTGCCTTTAAATGGCTGTTTAAAATTTTGTCCAGCTCTTGTAAGCATAAACAATGTGACACTATGAGTGGATTAGAACAAAAATAAGCTAGCCATTGGAGAATTATTTTTTTTTATTAATTTTTGGGCAAAAGAAGACACAGGAATGATTCTTTACTGTAACCATTAGGAGCAGATGCTTTAGAGAAAAAAAAACTAGACATTTTCTTTTTTCAGTTAATATCTTGCTTATTGGGCCAGTTTTCAAGGGAGGGAGGGAAGTAGATTTGTCATTTAATTAATAGTTTTAGGGGTTCTGGGAAGTGTGTTTTTTCCCTTTCCCCTTTATCATAATGCTCTCCCTACACAAGCATGTGTGCATACACACATGCATACTACACTCTGTCCTGGTCCTGTCGGAACAGCACAACAGGATGTTTTAAAGGGTATTTAATAATTCACACAACTCAAGAAAAATGATAGTACATAAAAATATCTGTATAATGAGAATAGATTTTTTTGGCTTAGTTTGTTTTGGTGATTGAGTAAAAATCGTATTTTTCTCCCCAGGGGAGAAGCTTTTAAAAAACAGAAAGAAAAACTGTGAGTACCATCTTACAGTTGTGGGTACCAGCTCCCCCAATCTGTTTAAAAACCATCTCCCGCTCCTACCGGTGTTTCTCTTACACCATCCTTCTGGCTCTCAGTCATCAGAGTCAAAGATCTTTAGATAAGCTCTGAGAGGAATTTACACCGTATTTATGTAGTATGGGGGTTGCCTTGAGAAACTGAAAGAGTGATTTTCTTTTCTTCAGTAAGAGATTTAGCAGATGCCTTGGGGACAGGAAAAGCAGGTCTATCTAGTGCTGGCGAGATTCACAGACGTGGTGTTTCTTCATTAGATAGGAAGCAGGAGCACTCGACTTCGTTGAAACTGTCCCAGGAATAAGGAATATCTTTCCCCCCCTTTTTAATTGGAATATAATTGCTTTACAATGTAATGTCAATTTCTGCTGTACATCATGAATCAGCTATATGTATACATATATCCCCTGCATCTTTGGCATGCCTCCCACCTATACCCCACCCCACCCCATTCCACCCATCCAGGTCATCACAAAGGAATATCTTTAAACTAACTTTACAGGTAATTCTTTGAATAACTGAAAACTCTCAGAGTCTTAATGACCTGGGAGAGTGTGCAGAGGGGCAGAGCAGACCAGGGTGGAGCTTGAAGAGCACCAGAGTTTATGTTCTGGGTACAAGAGTCACTCTCATGGGACTAAGATGAAGTCCTCACTCTGGACTACTGTCCTTCAACAGGAAAGACCCTCAGCCTTACTTTCAGCTCCGTGCTCTTGGTTGTAAAAAGTGCTTCTTCCACAGTTCAATAGCATCTTTTGTGTCTGACTTTTCTGGCTGCTTACAGTACACAGTTGATGTCCTATAAAAGGCACACGGATGGTAGTTTACTTCAACCTGGTGTTCATGACATTCAGTTCAGTTCAGTCACTCAGTCGTGGCCAACTCTTTGTGACCCCAGGGACTGCAGCATGCCAGGCTTCCCTGTCCATCACCAACTCCTGCAGCTTGCTGGAACTCATGTCGATTGAGTTAGTGTTCACGCCATTATCTGCCCCCGTTTTGAATAAATGGTGATGTGATAAGACATGAATGTTTTAGTAAAGTTTAAATGAAACAACAAAACAGGACTTTTGTAGGACACATCCCTTTCTTCTATGTTAAAAGAAACATCATAATGGCTAATATGTAATTTGGCATTTAAAGACACAAATATTGTATGGACACTTCTAAATCTTGTCAAACAGAGAGCAAATATCTATTTTATTGACATGCATTTACAAAAAGGCTCAGACCTTAAGTCCTTTCCATATTTGCAGAGCAGAGAATTGTTTCTTAAAATGCTAGTAGTGTCAATAAAATATTCAACGTGTTTGATCACTTATGCTACTTAATGCTCTAAAAGCAATTATTGAGAACTTACAGACAAATATTAGTTAACTAAACTCTTAGGATAACTTTAAGAGGTAACTGTTTCTTTTCCAGAAGCAAGGTTTATTTAACATTTCTTTGTGAATTAGGTTGCTTTTTATAGCCTAATTTCATGATCATTTTCTTTTTCTAGCATAAAAATCCTCTGTATGTTGTATGTGTGTATATTTTAAAAATACTTCATCATAGATCTACATCGTCATAAATTCCAGTTGGACTGGCTATTGCATATGTGAAACAAGTATAAAATAAATGAAATTTTTGCTTTTTTCAAATTCCAAAAACTCATACTGTCATATATACAGAGCTATCAGTACAGCTGCAAATAAGCTTTAACTACTTTGAAAAATCACTGTTGTCCATAAGCAGCTTGACAGAATGAAGCAAATATATATAAACTTTGTCTAAGTTCAGGAAAAATATTTGGTGAATATTTGGTGTATTTGGCTTAAGGAGGACCCAAACCATCACATGCTCTATGAATATCTTCACTGGGGCATAAACATTTGACATCATGTCAATTATGGGATCATGTCTTTTGAAAGCTTCTGTTATATCTGAGCTTTCTTTATATTTTTAAATTAATTTTTATTGGAGTATAGTTGCTTTATAATGTTGTGTTAGTTTCTATTGTGCAGCAAAATACATCCCCTCTCTTTTGACTCCCTTCCCATCCAGGCTACCACGGCCTCATTAAGTATTTCCCTGTGCTATGTAATATGTTCTCTTTAGTGATCTATGGCCTCTCTGAGCATTCTAAAGAGAATTTCTGGCATCACTTCATGTCTTGACATAGCCACTTGTCAGATTTGGTAGCTGTTTTCAAGCAGAGGTCCTATCCTTGAACACATCTGTCACACAATTTGTTCATTTACAAACATTTATTGAACGCCTGTTATATTCTGGACATAATCCTCAATGAGCTCACAACTATGTAAAGAAAATCTTGCAGTATGAGATGACAAGACTACAAGATCAGCAAAGTCACATTTTATGGGGTTAGAATATAGTCAACGCTTAAAGCAAAATGTTTAATATAATGAAAATTATCCTTGAAAATACCATAGAAGCTATCAGCTTGGAGGATGACATACTATTGATATTTCTCAATGACTCTAAGCCAGTCTGGTTTTCTTCAAGCATTTAGGAAAGATTGTTTTTTTTCTTTCAATTGGGTATCAGATGACGTAGTTGACTTGCATCAGCCACCAGCTTTTATGAAATATGCCTGCTTTAGAAGTTGCCTAACCAATGAGGAAGGCTCAGTCTATGAGGGACACACGGGAGCAGACCAACCAAAGGATAGCAGACTCAGGTCTTGCTGCTGTGGGAGCTATACTTGTCGGCAAAATGGCTGGTGGTTCACTTACTTGCATTATCTCAACTTTCTCCTTTGATTACAAGTGTACAGTTGAATGTGGTTATGTTAGATCCATGTATGATGCAACCTCCAGTGAAAACTGAGTGGCTCAGTCTAGGAAGCTTCTAAATCAGAGGGGATGTTTGACTTGCATTTGAAAAGATCAGTAGAATTTCATAGATTGTGAATGTGGAAATTTCAGGCAGCAAATAGCATGAGCAAAATCATGGAAGAGTGAGACTTTCTGGTACATTAAGGAAACTAGAATTCGTTTTTGTTTTTTTTTTTTAACATTTTTCCAGTTTTATTGAGGTATAACTGACAAGTAAAACAGTATATACTTAAAATACACATGTGTGATTTGATATACATATACATTGTGGAATCATTGCCATAATTAAGTTAATTAACATATCCATCACCTCACAACTACCATGTGTATGTGTATGTGCCTGTGTTGAGAATATGTTGCTGTTCTCTTAGCAAATTTCAAGCACACAGTACAGGGTTACTAACTACAGTCACTATTAAACCCCCAGAACATATTCATCTTATAATTGAAAGCGTGTACTAGAAGTAGTTCTTGATGGCAAGAGGGTGTAGGTATAAAAAAGCCAGATTCTGAGTAAGTTTCTTCTTTGGTTAAAAGAAGAAATTCTTTTAACAGCAGAATGAATGATGACTGCTGGGAAGACGAGCAGAAGAAGGGACAACCAACCAAGGGGACATTAGGCAGTGACAGCTGAGAGAAATAACTGGCCTCCAGAGATTTTTCCAGGATATTTCCTAGTCCTTGAACCCAGCCCAGTGTTCTTTCCAATTCACCACACTCTTTCATTGCTGTTGCCTTTATGTCAGCCCCAGTTATTCCTAGCTAAGTATTTGTGTGTGTGTGTGTATAAATATTTCTATATAGAGAGAATGTATTAAAACATACTCTTTTTGGTCCTTTAAGGTTGAAGTGGGAATTACTATTTTCTGTCTGTCACCTCTTCAAAGCCTGTTAGGATCAGTTGATCATTTCTTTTAGATCACTAGTATCTCCCTCACTGTGCAAAAGCATACTCTAAACTTTATTTAGTTTATTTATTTCTCAAATGAATATTGTTTATTATTATGTTAACTTTTTGTAATTATTTATTATTTAAAAATGGCTTATTCAAGGAGAGTTCATTAGCTGTCACTTGGGCTATTAGTGTGACTCTCTCCATAAACACATTTTGTTATGAACAAAAAGTGGAGTTTTAGTTTGGGCACATTATAACCCCAAATTCCCCCCCCCCCACTTTTTTTGTATTTTACCTGCAATTTAAATTTCTTTTAAAAAATTTTAATTGGAGGATAATTGCTTTACAATGTTGTGTAGGTTTCTGCCATACAATCTGAATCAGTCACAAATATACATATGTCCCCTCTCTCTTGAACGTCCCTCCTATGCCTACCCCTCCCATCCATCTAAGCTGTCACAGAGCACTGAGTTGAGCTCCTGGTGTTACACAGCTATCTTCCTACTAGTTATCTATTTTACATATTGTAATGTATATATTTCAATTCTAATCTCTCAGTTCATCCCATCCTCCCCTTCTTCCGCTGTGTCTCCAAGTCTGTCCTCTATGTCCGCATCTCTATTCCTGCCCTGCAAATAGATTCATCAATACCATTGTTTCTAGGTTCAATATATGCATAAATATAGAACATTTGTTTTTATGACTTCACTCTGTATTTTCTTAATGTATGCTTAGTCAGTTAATCAAGTCCAACTCTGCAACCCTTTGGACTGTAGCCCACCAGGCTCCTCTGTCTGTGGGATTTTCCAGCCAAGAATACTGGAGTGGGTTACCATTTCCTTCTCCAGGGGATCTTCCTGACACAGGGATCAAACCCTCATCTCCTTTGTCTCCTGCATTGCAGGTGGGTTCTTTATCCACTGAGCCATTGGCAAAGCCCTCACTCTGTGTGAACAGACCCTAAGTTTGTCCACCTCACTAGAACTGACTCAAGTGTTTGCACAGCAAAAGAAACTATAAACAAGACGAAATGACAACCCTCAGTATGGGAGAAAGTAATTGCAAATGGAGCCAACTGACAAAGGATTAACTTGCAAAATATACAAGCAGCTCATAAGTTCAATATCAACTCATGAGTTCAAAAACAAACCAATCAAAAAATGGGCAGAACTGACTTCAGGCTCTACTACAAAGCCACAGCCATCAAGACAGTATGGTACTGGCACAAAGACAGAAATATAGATCAATGGAACAGAATAGAAAGCCCAGAGATAAATCCACGAACCTATGGACACCTTATCTTCGACAAAGGAGTTAAGGATATACAATGGAAAAAAGACAACCTCTTTAACAAGTAGTGCTGGGAAAACTGTTCAACCACTTGTAAAAGAATGAAACTAGAACACTTTCTAACACCATACACAAAAATAAACTCAAAATGGATTAAAGATCTAAATGTAAGACCAGAAACTATAAAACTCCTAGAGAAGAACATAGGCAAAGCACTCTCTGACATAAATCACAGCAGGATCCTCTATGACCCACCTCCCAGAATATTGGAAATAAAAGCAAAAATAAACAAATGGGACCTAATGAAACTTAAAAGCTTTTGCACAACAAAGGAAACTATAAATAAGGTGAAAAGGCAGCCCTCAGATTGGGAGAAAATAATAGCAAGTGAAGCAATAGACAAAGGATTAATCTCAAAAAATATAGAAGCAACTCCTGAAGCTCAATTCCAGAAAAATAAATGACCCAATCAAAAAATGGGCCAAAGAACTAAACAGACATTTTTCCAAAGAAGACATACAGATGGCTAACACACACATGAAAAGATGCTCAACATCACTCATTATCAGAGAAATGCAAATCAAAACCTCAATGAGGTACCATTACATGCCAGTCAGAATGGCTGCTATCCAAGTCTACAAGCAATAAATGCTGGAGAGGGTGTGGAGAAAAGGGAACCCTCTTACACTGTTGGTGGGAATGCAAACTAGTACAGCCACTATGGAAAACAGTGTGGAGATTTCTTGAAAAACTGGAAATAGAACTGCCATATGACCCAGCAATCCCACTGCTGGGCATACACACTGAGGAAACCAGATCTGAAAGAGACACGTGCACCCCAATGTTCATCACAGCACTGTTTATAATAGCCAGGACATGGAAGCAACCTAGATGCCCATCAGCAGACGAATGGATAATTAAGCTATGGTACATATACACCATGGAATACTACTCAGCCATTAAAAAGAATTCATTTGAATCAGTTCTAAAGAGATGGATGAAACTGGAGCCCATTATACAGAGCAAAGTAAGCCAGAAAGATAAAGAACATTACAGCATACTAACATATATATATGGAATTTAGAAAGATGGTAACGATAACCCTATATGCAAAACAGAAAAAAGAGACACAGATGTACAGAACAGACTTTTGGACTCTGTGGGAGAAGGCGAGGGTGGGATGTTTTGAAATAACAGCATGTATATTATCTATAGTGAAACAGATCACCAGCCCAGGTAGGATGCATGAGACAAGTGCTCGGGCCTGGTGCACTGGGAAGACCCAGAGGAATCGGGTGGAGAGGGAGGTGGGAGGGGGGATCGGGATGGGGAATACATGTAACTCCATGGCTGATTCATGTCAATGTGACAAAACCCACCGAAATGTTGTGAAGTAATTAGCCTCCAACTAATAAAGATAAATAAAAAAAATGGGCAGAAGACCTAAATAGATATTTTTCCAAAGATGTATAGATAGGCAATAAATGCATGAAAAAAATGCTCAAATCACTCATTATTAGAGAAATGCAAATCAAAACTACAGTGAAGTATCACCTCACACCAGGTCAAAATGGCCATCATCAAAAAATCTACAAACAATAAATATTGGCGAGAGTGGAGAAAAGGGAACCCTCTTGCATTGTTGATAGGAATGTAAGTTGATACAGCTACTATAGAAAACAGTACGGAGATTCCTTAAAAAACTAGGAATATACTACCTTATGACCCAGCGATTCTACTGTTGGGCAGATACCTTGGGAAAATGATAATTCAAAAAGATACCTGCACCCAAATGATTACTGTAGCACTATTTATAATTGCCAGGTGATGGAAGCAACTTAGATGCCCATCAACAATGAATGGATAAAGAGGCTGTGGTACATATATATATATGTAATGGAATATTCAGTTCAGTTCAGTTCAGTTGCTCAGTCATGCCTGACTTTTTGCGACCCCATGAATCACAGCACACCAGGCCTCCCTATCCATCACCAACCCCCGGAGTTTACCCAAACTCATGCCCATCAAGTCGGTGATGCCGTCCAGCCATCTCATCCTCTGTTGTCCTTTTCTCCTCCTGCCCCCAATCCCTCCCAGCATCAGTGTCTTTTACAATGAGTCAACTCTTCGCATGAGGTGGCCAAAGTATTGGAGTTTCAGCTTCAGCATCAGTCCTTCCAGTGAACACCCAGGACTGATCTTTAGGATGGACTGGTTGCACCTCCTTGCAGTCCAAGGGACTCTCAAGACTCTTCTCCAACACCACACTTCAAAAGCATCAATTCTTCACCGCTCAGCTTTCTTTATAGTCCAACTCTCACATCCATACACGACCACTGGGAAAACCATAGCCTTGACCAGACGGACCTTTGTTGGCAAAGTAATGTCTCTGTTTTTTAATATGCTGTTTAGGTTGATCATAACTTCCCTTCCAAGGAGTAAGCATCTTTTAATTTCATGGCTGCAATCACCATCTGCAGTGATTTTGAAGCCACCAAAAATAAAGTCAGCCACTGTTTCCCCATCTATTTCCCATGAAATGATGGGACCGGATGCCATGATCTTAGTTTTCTGAATGTTGAGCTTTAAGCCAGCTTTTTCAGTCTCCTCTTTCACTTTCATCAAGAGGCTTTTTAGTTCCTCTTCACTTTCTGCCATACGGGTGGTATTATCTGCATATCTGAGGTTATTGATATTTCTCCCATCAATCTTGATTCCAGTTTGTGCTTCTTTCAGCCCAGCGTTTCTCATGATGTACTCTGCATATAAGTTAAACAAGCAGGGTGACAATATACAGCCTTGACGTACTCCTTTTCCTATTTGGAACCAGTCTGTTGTTCCATGTCCAGTTCTAACTGTTGCTTCCTGACCTGCATACAGGTTTCTCAAGAGGTAGGTCAGGTGGTCTGGTATGCCCATCTCTTTCAGAATCTTTTTTTCATTTATTTTTATTAGTTGGAGGCTAATTACTTTAAAATATTGTAGTGGTTTTTGTCATACATTGACATGACTCAGCCATGGATTTACATGTGTTCCCCACGCCAATCCCCCCCCCCCACCTCCCTCTCCACCCGATCCCTCTGGGTCTTCCTAGTGCACCAGGTCCAAGCACTTGTCTCATGCATCCAACCTGGGCTGGTGATCTGTTTCACCCTAGATAATATAATGTTTTGATGCTGTTCTCTTGAAACATCCCACCCTTGCCTTCTCCCACAGAGTCCAAAAGTCTGTTCTATACATCTGTGTCAGTTTAGTGTGATACACACAGTCAAAGGCTTTGGCATAGTCAATAAAGCAGAAATAGATGTTTTTCTGGAACTCTCTTGCTTTTTCAATGATCCAGTGGATGTTGGCAATTTATTCAGCTATAAAAATCCCAATTTTTAAATGATATATACAAGTTTTCAGTTTTGCTACCTTTGCCAACTCTGGGTGTTATTATGCCAATCTAGTAGGAAAAAGGTGACTTCTTAGTCTAATTTGCTTTCTCCTACTATGATAATTTTTATTATATTTCCATGTTGATCACCTTTGGCTTTCTACTTTCATAACATATTCACCTTTTTAGCTATTTTTATTGAGTATTTATCTTTTTTCCCCAATGAGTCTTAACAACTCCTTATGCAAAATAAATGAACATGATCTTTAAACTTTGTTTCAATTATTTTGTTCAAACTTATCATTTGCATTTAAGTTTTTACATGGTTTAAAGATATATGGGAATGTGGGTTTCATGTAATTAATTTATGATTTATTATTTTTCCTTTTTTACTTCTGTCTTCCATGGTATACCTTTCCCCAGCTGAAGATTATACAGTTCTTAAAAATGGTGGCTATTCCTTTTCTTGTTTTGCATTTCACACTATGCTTTAATCCACTTGGTAATGATTACAGCCTATAGCATGAGTTAGAAATGTAACCTTTCCTTCTCCCTGGTTATGACAGACAGAGACATAGTGTGAGCATCTACCTTGAAAAGGAAACTTGTTCCTGTGTCATGAGGGGTGTGGTTATCTGCCAGCCTTCAGCTCTTAGGCCCTCCAGTGTCTACCTCAGCTTTCAAATAAAATCTTCTCGGGCTGGCTTCTGGCCAGTGACCAGGCCAGGCAGCAGTAGAAGACCTGTTTTTTTCCACTCAGTAAGGGAATCCTCCAATGAGTAGTCCAGCTCCATCATTCCCCTTTGGACTGTCATGAGGTCAGGTCTGCTACATGCCCAGCCCAATCTTCTTCCTCCCTTTTTCCTGTCCAAGTGTTAGTCCTCTAGAAACTTTTGTGTTTCTAAAGTCCATCTCAACATCTGTTTCCCTGAGAACCCAACTAATATCTGGTTTACCAGTTGACTATTTCCACATCCTTAGTTAGAATAACTCATAGAAAGTCAGGAATCAGGTCTCCTCTTTGGTTTTTTATTCCATAGCAGTGGTCTGTTAATGTGTTGTTCAGTTAGTATTACAGTATAAATTACTAATTAATTAATTAGGAAATTAGTATAATATATAAGTATATATATGGGCTTCCCAGGTGGTGTTAGTGGCAAAGAACCCACCTGCCAATGCAAGAGATGTCAGAGATGTGGCTTCAATCCCTGGGTCGGGAAGATCCCCTGAAGGAAGGCATAGCAACCCACTCCAGTATTCTTCCCTAGAGAATCCCATGGACAGAGAAGTCTGGCAGGCTACAGTCCATAGAGTCGCAAAGAGTTGGACACAACTGAAGTGACTTAGCAAGCGTGGAAGCACGCATATATATATACACCATATATGTATGTGTGTATGTGTATATTTACAGAGAAGGAGAAATTCAGTTTCCAGCAAGTTCTTTATTAATATCTTCCTATGTTGCCCATTTTCCTTCCAAATAAAATTTAGACTCAATGAAATTCAAAAAGTCTTTTGCACTTTTGCTTTTGGTATCCAGGAAAACATTCGTTTCCTTTATTCACACCCATCTTCTATTTCATCTCAGTAAAATGTTGTATTCTATAAATATCTATACCTTGCATAGTCATCACTGAATTTATTCCTGGGACTTTTATAGTTGTTCCTGGCATGAAAATTTTGTGGTTTATTACTAGCATTAGAAGGGATTCCCAGGTGGCTCAGTGGGTAAAGAATCCATCTGCCACTGCAGAAGACACAGATTTAATCCCTGGGGTGGGACGATCCCCTGGAGGTGGGCATGGCAACCCACCCATGCTTGGAGAATCCCATGGACATAGGAGGCTGATGGGCTACAGTCCATAGGGTTGCAAAGAGTCAGACATGGCTGAAGTAACTGAATCTGCACAGATGCACAAGCATTAGAAAACCTATTGACTATGAAATATTGAGATTTTTAGTCATCTACATTGTAGAACTTCCCAAAGAATCCTAATAGTCTTTGCTTAATTTTCATAGGCTTTCCGTGTAGAAAAGCCTGTACATATTATCAGTTAAGAGAATGAGAGGAAAGCACTGGACTTTTTGCAGCTTGTCAGGAGCAGTCATATCTTTTCCATTGTGGTTTAAAACAGGATATTGAATATTGTTCCCTGTGTTCTACAGGAGGACCTTATTGTTTGTCCATTCTATACATAATTGTTTGCATCTACTACCCTAAACTCCCAATCTATCTTCCCCTACCCGTTCTCCCCCTTGGAAACCACCAACCTGTTCTATATGTCTGTGAGTTTGTTTTCTAGATAATTTCTTTATTTGTGTCATATTTTAGTTTGCGCATATAAGTGATATCACATGTACCGGTCTTTCTCTTTCTCAGTTACATCACTTAGTATGATAACTTTTAGGTGCATCCATGGTGCTGAAAATGGCATTATTTATTTCTTTTTACAGATGAGTAATATTCCATTATATATATGTACCACATCTTCCTTAAAATTTTATGGATATCCTTATATCTGTAATTGCATTATCTTTTGTATTTGTAATAAGGAATATCTATAATTTTTATATCTCTGCATTTGTTTTTGCTAATTATTTTTATTTATTGATTGTTCTACTTCTGTGTTTTTTTTTCCCAATTTATTTGACTGTGTTGGATCTTAGTTGCGGCATTTGGGATCTTCATTGCATCATGTAGGAATTTCGTTGGAGCTCACAGATTCTCTAGCTGTGGCATGGGAGCTCAGTAGTTGTGGCACATAGCATCTGTGGCATCTGGGAGATAGTGGAGGACAGGGGAGGCTGGCACATGCAATCCATGGGGTTGCAGAGAGTCGGACACGACTTAGCAACTGAATAACAAGAATCTGGGATTTTAGTCTCCTGATCAGAGATTGAACCTGTGTCCTCTGCATTGCAAGGCCAATTCTTAACCACTGGACCACCAGGGAAGTTCCCAGTTTTGCATTTTTAAAATTCAGCTCCCAGCATCTCAGTTTCCTCATCTTTGAGATAATTATATCTATTTTGTTGGGTAGTAGAGAAGATTGAGTGAAATCCTACACACAAGAAAACTAGAAGAATAAATATTAGCTGCTACATTTCTCCTGCATATGCTGGGTTTATTTTCTTGTTCCAGTCTTAATTTATTTGAGTTGGATATTTAGTTCATTTATTTTTATTTCTCCCTGTTTAACCATGAAAATAATGTGAGTTAATATTTCTTTTCGGAGAGTAAGTTTGGCTGCATCTTAACATTTTTATATGAAACATTTTTCATTATTGTTATTTTCTAAATATTCTCTGATTATAGGTTTTAGCTCTTTCTGTTTTAGGAAATGGCTTCATCCAACCATAAAATCCACGGACCAAACCAGCAAAGAGCTGGCTTTCCTTGAGGCATAGCTGGGCTGACCTGGGCATTTCGTCACTCAGCTGATGCTGATTTATAGCAGTGATAGAAATTCTGCCCTCTCTCAGGGCTCCCTGACCTTCACTTCTTAAAAATAGGAAAATTAATTGGTCTTCTCCTGGCCTGTCTTCTGTTTGCCTGTGAGACTCTATTGCTTTCTTAAGAAATTGAGTTGCGAGTTGCTTCTAAGTATCTTCATTCTACCTGGTTCCACTTACATTATCCAAAGCAGAAATTTCTTGAATTCTGTGGTCTACTAGTGGCACCTTCCCCAGTTTTCAGTGACACTGGAGTCTTTAAAATTATGATTATACTATGTTTTTACCATTTTAGTTATTTCTGTTAGCTATCACCAAAGGAGGTTGAATATTTATATTCATCTGCCTTATTTTTCAGGAGTCTAAAGAGGGCTTTAAAAAGCAATTAACTGCCATCTTTTTACTTTGCATGCTTTTCGATTTCAATTGGCAAATTGTGACCATAAGTTGGAGAATGAAATGGCAACCCACTCCAGTATTCTTGTCTGGGAAATCCCATGGATGGAGGAATCTGGCGGACTACAGTCCATGGGGTCACAAAGTCAGACGTGACTTAGCGACTAAACAGACATAGCAGCAGACCACAAGTTAGAGCTGTTTTTATGGACAGCCTAGGGTAATTCTTTATGGACATGTGAGATATTTTGGTATGTGAAGTATTAAAAAATAAAGACTAGCTTGATAAAGAATATATCAGATTGTATTTACATATTAAAAAATAAATTTAGTCTGTATTGCACTTTTTATACTTCTGACTATTCTGTAAAGAATCCATCATTTCTTTAAAACAATGCTTTGGGTGATTTTGAAAATTTGTTTGAAAGTTAACAAATTTTAAAGATTTGTTTGGCCAAGTGAATTATAGGATAATTCTCTATACATTTAAAATTATGTTTACACAGGTGAGAGTCATTAATTTTGCTAGAAAAAAAATGCTGTAATAAAGATATCTCAGATTTTACCAATGGGGTTCAGTATAAATCATCTACATGGTGGTTTTCATGTTTGTAAAAACTTGTGCAAAGGCAAGGTAGTAACTATCTGGTAATCAAACCCCGGCAATTAGTTTACAACCCAAACAAAACTCTTTGCATGAAAAGCTTAAAAGAACCCAAAACCTCAAATAACTAGCGATCTTGTTCTTAAGTACTTGGAAACAAGAAGTCTAAAATTTTAATCCCTTTTTTGCTGAAGACATGCTAGGTTTCTTTGCAGAAATCCTTAGCTTTCTATATATGGATTTTTCTTCATGTAGATTTAGTGGTAAGCAGCACATTTCTATGTGTGTTTTACACATTTCCACAGTAGAAATTTGTCTTGTATATTTATTCCTTCCCTCTGGTCATCTTATTATCTTACCTGTTTGGATTTAAAAAAAAAAGACTGTATATATGTGCACAAATATCTCACATCAGTCATATCATTCGATTAGAAAAATATAAAGACTTGAATTCTCTAGCATTACTAACAGACCATTCAGAACCGCTTATAACTGGTTCAAACTCAGCGGTGCATAATAATGTTGAGTTTCTATGAAGCATACAGGTTCCAAGGGAGAATGGTATTACATCTAAAGGCATGAGACCTTCCTGAATAAAATGCATTCTTATTTCCTTTACAAGAACTACTGTATCAGAATCTCTGGGGTGTGGTTCAGTGACCTGTATTTTTCAAAGGCCTTCTAGGTAACTTTGAGACAGGTAATCTATAGATCTCAGGTATGAGTAACACTGGAAAGGAGGAATGAGAGAGAGCTGGTCTATTATAACAGGAATTTAAATGGCTTTGTCACTGTGGCTGTGCAGTGAATTTGGAAGCTGGTTTCGAAAAAGCAGCAGATTGATTTAACTTCTCTCTGCTCTGTAAAAGTAGTATTAAAATCTGTCTGAAGGAAAAAAAAAATCCTGACTGAGACCTAGTAGGAATTTATCATGGGGATTCTTTCAAAAGCGACAATGAGTAGTCAGTTAAATACCCAAGGTTTGAATTTCACTTCTACCAAAGCTGAGGGCATCATACTAAATCTGAACCTTTTTGCAAGAAGCTAAGGTAATCTAGGAACATTGCTCTCTTATGATATAATGAGAAATAGAGGTAAAGCTGGAGAAATGGATATTTAACTATCCTTTCAACCAATGCCTTCAAATATTGAGTATTTCAACAAAATGATAAGCAAAGCCCAAATAACAGACAATGTTAAACTCTCTTTCCAGAGCTAGTGGCACCAAAAATTCATTGTCATCGTTAAAAGAAGGTGTCATACATCTTGGACTCCAGAAATACAGGTGGTGAACTTTACACTATGAATATATGAAAATCAACTTTGAGGTCTAGAAAGATCTGCAAGGAATGCCCAGCCCTGCCCTCTGCCATCTCCATTTTGTAGCTCTTTCTGACCTGATACTCATTTTCCTATTTTTAAGTTATTTTTGAAAATACATGTGCCCCAGGGCTGCAGTGTTCCACTAGGCTGTGGAGGTGAGGTTCAGTGAAGCTCCTTACCTTCCTGTAACTTTTCATCTGTTCACGCTTGAGACTTGCTCCCAGCAGCACCAAGGAAGCAGGAGGACCCCCATGCTCCTTATTCTGGTTTCGTCAGATACTGGGGAGCCTGAGGCACATGCCCAGCTCATTTTGAAGTACAATTGAATTTGAGCATGGCCATCACTTTTATTTGGAGAAGAAATGGCAACCCACTCCAGTATCCTTGCCTGGAGAATTCCCATGGACAGAGGATCCTGGTGGGCTACAGCCCATGGGGTCCCAAAGAGTCAGACACGACTTAGCGACTAAACAACAACAATCACTTTTATTTATTTATTTTTTTATTGGAGTGTAGTTGCTTAACAATGTGTTACTTTCTGCCATAGAGTCAAGTGAATCAGCTCTACATGTACATATATCTACTTGTTTTTGGATTTCTTTCCTATTTAGGTCATTACACAGCACAGAACAGAGTTCCCTGTGCTATACAGTGGGTTCTCATTAGTTATTTATTTTATACATAGTACTATGTATATGTCAGTTCCCATCTCCTAATCCATTCCACACCCTGTTATCTCCTTGGTATCCGTATGTTTGTTCTCTGTGTCTGTGTCCCTATTTCTGCTTTGCAAATAAGTTTATTTCCTCTGTGACTTTCTCTTTCAAGCTTTGTATCACCAGAAAGCAAGCAACTGTTCATACTAATAAGGAAATAAAATGTTCCTGAATTTGATAAATAAAATCAGCAGTGTTCCTGAGCTCTCCTATAATTTGTGCCATGAATTCATTTTCTCCATATGAATGATGATAGATAGGGCCAACGTTGGAGATGACTGACTGACCAACTGCAAATAAAACATTAAAATACAAAGGGAGAATGTTCTACAGCTAGAGAGTTAAAACAACAACAGGCTATCTATTGTTCATTATAAATTTAGAATTATAAACTCTTTAAAAGATTATAAAATGTTTTAAGTTGCCTGTAGAAGGTTTATATATTTGGCTCTAGGCTTTTTGACACTCACTAACTGAGAGGGGAGAAAAAACTGGCCTCATTATAAGGAAGAAGGCATTGCCAGCTCAAATTGCTTCTTAAAATTGAAGCAAGGTTTTAGTTTGTTTTATTCTCTATTTATGGTTATCATTAAAACATAGACTATATAAAAGAATAGTTCCTTATGTTTTCCTGATATGTAAAACATTTTGTGGGGTTTATGTGTAAAGTCATCATGTAAATTTGATTTTCCTCCCTAATTTTTCTGTTACTGCCATCTGAAATACTTGTTGAGATGCAGATTCCTACACACAATCCCGAAAAGATGATCTTTCTTTGATTTAAAACTCGTTTACCTGTTTTTAAAGTCACCCAGAAGAAATATGCTTCATTTGCTTTTTCTTTGAAGTTCCTGAAATCTGGTCAAAAGTCCTAGAGAAGTAATTTTAGAAACACTATAGATAACACACTGTGTCTGGCCATGCATATCCTATAAAAGGATAAATGAGTCATGCAAATACATTCCATTAGTGACCTTGTTATAAATTCCGTTTTTTACCACATTCATGAGAAAGTCCTAATTTTCAAATGCCTTAGGATGGATGCTACCCTCAAAAATGCACCCAGAAGGCACACACAAGACTAATAATCTGATATATACAGAGTTTATTTGGTTCAACCAAAGGGTTTTCTATGTCTATTTTCACAGTGTATCAAGTGCAAAAGGAAAAAAAAATGTACAGCATCTAAAAACCCTTTTCAGCAATGCTTGCTTTCTCAACACAGTTCTCTGCCAAGTTCAAGTTGATGGAGTTTAAAAGTTAGCAATTTTGATGTTCATTGCCTACTTCAAAAGCTATGTCCAGGTACTTTTCTTTCTAGCTTTTAGAATAAAGTGCCATTATGAAATCTTAAAAGCCCCTTCATAAAGGGTTAAATCTGATTTTTCCATCAGTTTGAGTGCAGATGTGAATCTGTTGAATCAACTGATGAGGAGGACTTGGACCTAAGCCCCATTCTAAAATCTATTGATTTGTCACTATCTGAAGCTGCTATAGGGGTCTGTGGCCACTGTGTTGAGGTAGGTAGGCTCCAGCAGAATGCAACCCCAAGCTCTTCATCTTGGCTTTTCTATAATAGAAATGAGATAGAACACTTGGTCCCAGCACAGACAAATCCTGAATATGTCACCCAATCCTGGGTGCATGTTCATTTCCCCTATCAGATTAATCTGAATGCTGTCACCCACTCTCTTGCTTCTGGCCCCTTTGGTGACATTTCAAATTAATGTAATTCATCAATGCAACAAAATTGTATTGTGTTATCCTTGTGTTTCCCTGGTAGCTCAGATGGTAAAGAATCCATCTGCAATGCAGGAGACTCAGGTTCAGTTCCTGGGTCAGGAAGATTCTCTGGAGAAGGAAATGGCAACCCACTCCAATAGTCTTGCCTGGGAAATCTCATGGACAGAGGAACTTGGTGGGCTACAACACATGGGGTCACACAGAGTTGGACATGACTGCGCTAGTAACACAAACACACATCCTTGTGTTCACCAGTCTAATGGTTAATTTGTATGAATCTGGACAACTACTAAGAGAATCAGAGTCAAGGCAAATAGGAACACTGTACACATTATTTTTTAACATTTTTAATTAAAAAGAAAACACTTATTTAGCCACACTGGGTCTTTGATTTCAGCTTATAGGATCTTTCATTAGTTGCAGTATATGAATGCTTAAATGCAGCATGTGCCATCTATGTCCCCAACCAGGGATGGAACCTAGTCTCCTTGAGATGGGAGCTCAGAGCCCTAGCCACTGGACCACAAGTGAAGTCCCAGCGCTGTGGATTTTAACTCGAGTATTCCATGCATATAACCCATTTAGAGGATTTGGCTACTATGCACAGATAAATAGGGACATAAAGAAACTTTATCATACTTTGAGGTAGTTTTGGTAAATAGGGACATATACTTTGGGGCATTTTTCATATATTGGCACAAGTTGCTCTTTGACCATTAACAGAAACATATTTTTTCTGATGTGTCATCAACACTTCTGGTTTTGATAGCTACTGGTAAGCTTTGCTCTCCCTGTATGCTAAAGTGACAAAAGCCAATATAAATATTGATAAATTCAGTTCAAATAAATTCTCAGCTCAACTGACTCATTGCTTGAATTCCCATATCTCAAGACTGCAAAAATAGAGACCAGGCATAGAAGCTAAGGAAAGGTGGGACTGTCATTTCATAATTTTGGAAGATAAGAGGCTTAATATTAATTCTCCTCATTTTCTTAAAGGAAATAGGAATTTACGTCCATATGCCATTAGCAACATTTGAAATAGTTAATAACCCTTATGACATTATGAATTTTTACAAAGCAAATTGATACCTTTAGTGAAATTCTTCTTAGTGGAAGCATATTCTGTAGCAACTGTGTCTATGTATTCTAAGTATGTGTCTTCATGCTAAACCCACTTATATGACAAGATAAACAGCAAAAATGGGTTTGTTGCAAAGTAATGGACATAGGGAAACCAAGTTCTCTAGCTGTTTAAGGCATATGCATAGAAAAATAAGCATTTTTTTTTTAAAGTTAATAAAGCTAAGAGAAAAATTAAGAAATTGGTCAATAAAGAAGCAAAATCAGCACCAAGTGTTAGTATTCTCAAAGGATTTTGCTGGATAATATGGTACATTCCATTATATTTGTCCTGAGAATGTGAGTTACTTCCAGAAGGTCTTGTTCGCTATCATTTTTAATAGGCACCAGATTCTCAGGCTTCAGATGTTAAAGTGATATACGTCAATGGTAATGATTTGGGAACATTCACTGATTAATTTTATCATCACAGAAGTGTTAAGAGAGAATCCACATAAAGAACGCAAGCACTCATGTTTGGCCATGTAAAATTTCCTAAGTTTATTTGCTTTCTCTCTACTTCAGTGTAAGCAAACTTAATTCCAAATTTAAGCTCATATTATGATTGTGTCTCTCTTTAAAAGAATCTCTAAAATTAAAAAAAATCTAAATCTACAAAGCTGCTCATGTAAAGGACCGTTTGCAATGCTAAAAGCAATCTGTCAGAGTATGATTAAGCTACACAAGTCCTGTAAGTATAGCAAGTGTCAGTAATTTGAACTGATTTGAATAGACTGAATTCAGGACAAATTCTAATTGCGGAGTTCTTTGAAAAATATCCAATCATACTGCTTTCAAGCAACTATACAAAAAAGAAACAAGCATATACATTCTCTCTGTATAGAAGGTTTTAGGGAAATTGCTATGAAGGATATATGTGGGATTTGTAACTAGACTGTGTTTACAGATAATGTAAAATGATGGAGAGTTTTCACAAAAATGTTTTTTTAAGGATTTTCCTCAATTTCTTTTTTAAAGATTTGTTTATTCAGAAAACACATTACAAAGTGGGAGGGGGAGGTATGTGAGTAATTCTAAGTGCCTGATAAATGACTGCAGTATCAAAATTAGTGCAAGATTTTTTTCCAGTAAAGGGACACTTAGGAAAGGCTGGTCTCCAAAAGATTCTTATTAATTCAAAATGATGACTCAAGAGATGAAACAATAAATCTTATGGTACCAGTACCTACAACATATGCCTTACTGTATGAAAAGACAGCTAAAAAACCGAAGTTGTCATTTTGATGGCAGTATGTTAAAAGAATGATGACTGTGAAAGAATTTCCTAGACACAGTTACCTGCAACAGAAAATAAGTATCAATTAATTCTAAAGCAATATATAAATATCTTTCTGGTCTTTTAGCAAGAAATTTCTATGCAGAGTGTTGTGTTGCGTAAGATTTGTCCTTTTACTATGTCATTATTTTATCTATTTATTTATTTACTCATTTAGCAAATATTTTTTGAGCCCTGACTATGTGTCCAGGCATGGAAGGCAAATTTAAAATGAATTAAACAAGCAAAAAATATTGCCCCTCAAAAAGAAGACAAAACAGCCTTCACATTCCTGCTCTAAATTAGGATAAAAACATTAAGCAAGTAATTGTGATATAATGTAATACATATAGTAGGTGTTCATTTATTCATTAACATAGCAAATATTTATGGAACTCCTACTTTGTGGCAAGCACTGGCCTAAATACTCATCATATAGTGGTCACAAGGACCCTGGTTTTGTGGATCTCCCATGAAATATCTAACAATTTGAACTTTAAATGAAGACATGAAGCACTGGGATATATTTGAATAGGATATTGCAATCACATTCTAGGCAGAAGAAAATTCCTGAGCATGAGACAGTGATATTAATGCTCAGACATAAAGAGGAGAATGTGGAAGAGATGGTCTGTGCAGCTGGAGTGTGAAGAAAGATAGAGCTGTGGAGGGAATTGAGATAGCTGGTAGGGACCAACGATGGTTGTTAAGTCTGGAAGCTAAGTGATTTATTTTATGTTTTGTGCAGATGTCTTTCTCATCTATGAGGTCAATGTATTGGAGGAACTGGGGAGACCAGTTAGAAGTCATTAATGGTCAACAGAGAGATGGTGGATGCCTACCCGAGCTGTGGCAGCAGCAATAACAAACATTACCCATCCCTATATACTGTTCCTTAGTGCTATGTGCTTATTATCGGTGAGTCAATAATGCCTGAAATTCTCATTTTCTATTTACTACATCTTTGGCCTTTTGTTTCACTATTTTTGAATAATTTAGATAAACTTTCATAGATAATATGTTTTTAATAAACAAAAAAACTGTAAACTATGTGAATTATTACTAACATCAGAATCAAAGCAACCATAAAAGGCAATATGAGGGTCTAGTATCTTTTAATATCTGTGGGCAAGTTCTCCCCTATCATCTTTTTAAAATTGTTTTAGAACATTTTGTCCTTTATTGGGCATATGAACTTTGGAATAATTTCATCAAGTTCCAAAAACAGTCTTATTGGAATTTTTATTAGACTCATGAGACCTAAAATTAATTTTTTTAGATGGTATCTTCAAAATATTTAACCTTGCTTTCTAGGAATTTGGCATTTCCTTTCCAAATTAAAGTGTTTCCACTATTAAAGTGTTCTATCTCTTAAAGTTTTATAGTTTTCCCCTGCAGTCTTCTGAAGAAAGCTTCTCTTGGATATTTTAGGGTTACGGTCACTGTTACAAGATGGGTCTTATTGATTCTTTCTGAAATAGAAGACAGTAGTTGATATTTCTGTATTTTATAACCAATAAATTTACTAAATTATCTTATTAATTCTAAAAGTTTTTACTTGATTAGGTGGGTGATGGTGGGTTCCACCGTCACGGGGTTCCACCGTCATGATCACCCGGCATGGTGGTTTAGTTGCTAAGTCGTGTCCAACTCTTGCAATGCCATGGATGTAGCCTGCCAGGCTCCTCTGTCCATGGGATTTCCCAGGAAAGAATACTGGAGTGGGTTGCCATTTCCTTCTCCAGGGGATCTTCCCAGCCCAGGGATCAGTGGTGTTTCAGTACCTTTAAATCTACAGTTTTCAAAAGTTATGGGATAGTTTCTGTTTCATATCATGATGAAGATCTTTCTTTATTTCCTAATTTTAATACAATCTCATTGTTGTTGTTCAGTCACTCAGTCATGTCCAACTCTTTGCGACCCCATGGACTGCAGCATGCCAGTCTTCCCTGTCCTTCATCATCTCCCGGAGTTTGCTCAAACTCTAGTCCATTGAATCAGTGATGCCATCCAACCATCTTGTCCTCTATCATCCCCTTCTCCCCCTGCCTTCATTCTTTCCCAGCCTCAGGGTCTTTTCTAATGAGGTGGCTCTTCGCGTCAGGTGGCCGAGGTATAAGAGCATCAGTTTCAGCATCAGTCCTTCTAATGAATATTCAGGACCAATTTCCTTTAGGATGGATGGTTTGAGCTTGCAGTTCAAGGAACTCTCAAGAATATTCTCCAATACCACAGTTCAAAAGCATCAATTCTTTGGCATTCAGCCTTCTTTATAGTCCAACTCTCACATCCATACATGACTACTGAAAAATTGTTCATTTTCACTATACTTCTGGTATGTTCATTGTTAGAAATGAAGTTAGTGATTGATTTTATATATTCTTAACAATAAAATATAACAGTAAAAGATTTCTTAATTTTAACCCAATTTTCCATATCTGAGATAAATTCTATTTAGTCACGATTGAGTTTTCCTCAAGTTATGACTTTGTCCTCAAGTTACAACATGACATTCCTCAAGTCATGTTAGTTTTCCTCAAGTCTTTATTCTTTTTCTTAAAAAAAAACTGAACTTGAATCATGAAAATATCCTATTTTCACTTATTAAACTTTCTCTGAGTCTTTAGTTGAATATTTTCATTCTCAAAGGCTAAAATGTTCTGTTATTTCTTTAAATAATAGAAGAACAGTCCCTAATTATTCATTTCATGAGCACTCTTTTAACCTCAGAACTTACTGTAAAGTACAGTACAGACACCAAATTATTTCCCCTTTTATGTTGGCAAATATTATCACGTAGGTAATGTTCTCATTCTAATACACAACTTCTTTAAAAAATTAATGACATTTACTTTAACATATTTAATTTTTGAGTTTTGCTTTGTAGATTCTAATTCAGTTATTAGAATAAAAAAATGCTTCTAATTCAGTTATTGTTTTTCAAAGTAGAGTAGTAAGCACATAGTGTTAGTTGCTCAGTCACGTCTGACTCTTTGTGAGCCCATTGACTGTAGCCCACCAGGCTCCTCTGTCCATGGAGTCCCCTAGGCAAGAAAAGTGAAGTGGGTAGGTGTCGCTTCTCCAGGGGATCTTCCCAACCCAAGAATCTAACCCAGGCTTCCCACATTGCAGGCAGATTCTTTACTATCTGAGCCACTAGAGAAGCCCTAAAATAGTAAGGGGTAGAGTTAAAAGTCTTGGACTCACTAGATTCTCTGATTTTCAAGGCCTGGCTCTGCCTCTTACAGGCTGTGTGACTTTAGAAAACTTACTTAACTGTTCTGGGCTCAACTTCTTTATATGAAATGGTAATAATGTACTATATATAACATTATTGTGAGTGAAATAAATTGATACAAATGAGGCTGGTAGAACAGAACCTTGCCATTTTAAGTGTGGCTAATTTTCTTTAATATTCCCTTAGAAACCTAGGCATGTCAGATCTTATGAAATGGTTAGCCTGCAACAACTATGCATATTCTTTTTTCATCCCCTTTTCTTACCTAGGCTCATTCTTTTAACTGCTATTCCTTAAGAGTACCTAGTACTGAAATTCTTTTTTTTACTTGCTCATCCAGCAATTGGATGAGTATTTGTTCTTTCTTTCTGTGCTCCTTCTTTCTTTCATTTGTTCCTTCTTTCATTGCTGTGCTGTGCTTAGTCACTCAGTCATGTCCAGCTGTTTGCGACCCCATGGACTGTAGCCCGCCAGGCTCCTCTGTCCATGGGGATTCTTCAGGCAAGAATATTGGAGTGGGTTGCCATGCCCTCCTCCAGGGGGTCTTCCCCACCCAGGGATGAAACCCAGGTCTCCTGTATTGCTGGTGGATTTTTTTAACCAGCTGAGCCACCAGGGAAACTCAAGAATACTGGAGTGGGTAGCCCATCTCTTTTCCAGGGGATCTTCCTGATCCAGGAATTGAACAGGGGTCTCCTGTATTGCAGGCAGATTTTTTACCAGCTGACTTACTTCAAATATTCTTAGTTTCAAATCTAAGGGTCAAATAATATGTTCAAATGAGGATTTGACAATGGCTAGGAGACTGGAAATGAGATCACCTACACCTCTATTTGCTTCTCCTCCTGGGAGGGTTATTCAAATGGGAGAAATTAAGGACCGGAACCAGTAATGAAGCACACTGGTAGGAATGCAAGGAGGAAAACTAAACACAAGAAATGTCACTTCCTGTTTCTTTTACTCCCCATTTCATTATTCTGGGCCAGAGGCAAGAGCAAATGAGGCATCCATTTTACATTCATGTTGTCTAAGTCCCCTTCCTCTCATGCTTTCAGTTAGCTTCCGGTGGACACTTCAGTGTCCAGACTTTCACAGGGCTGCAAGTTTCTATAATCTCAAGTTTGCTATAATCCAGAGAGCTTATATGGAAGGCATCTGCTGTCTGCAAAACAGTGGCCTAACAGTGTGAAATGAGTCTGTAAAAATCCTAGAGCCCAGGACCTTCAGAGAATCTTTTAACAAAATGACCCTTTAGTGTTTCTAATTAAATTCGGTGGTAAAGTTTATTGTGGTTTTGGTACCTGTATCCTTTAATAAATACTTTGGGAAAAACTGCTTCATTTGCCTTATTATCTAAATGAATGGCTATGGAAAAGCTTTTGTGGTGACCTTATAATACAAATAATATCTGACATGTGTAGAATATCCACTATGCTGGCACTGTTCTATGTTTTACACAAAGCAATTCATTCAATCTTTGCAGCAACTCAGTGAAGTAGGTGCTCTTTTCATCCCCATTTCATACATTAACAAATAGACACAGAAAGATTAAATAATTTTCCAAGGGGAAAAAATGCTGGTAATTGGCAACACCAGGTTCAAACCCAAGCTTGGTGCCCTTGATAACTATCACTAAAGAAAGAGGGAGAGGAAACAGACTTGCCGAAAGAAGCAGAGATCCTCAGGACCAGCCTGAAATTTCCTCAGATTGTCCAAGACACTCAAATATGATAAATCTATCTGACTTGCCTTTTTGCTTTTAAACTTGTCCTTGAATGTAGGAAGTCTGAACTATGCTCTTATTATTGGCAGCTAAAAGTCCAAGCTAATACACAATTTATAGAAAAAAGATTAAATGCTTTTTTATGAGTGTAATTTTTTTATTCTAATAATAAATTCCAGGACAAGCTCTTTGATATTTGCTGTAAAATGCTTCATATAAATAGAGTAATTATTGTTTGGTTTTTACACTGAACTATCTTAACCCAAACTTGGTCTTTTAGAGCAGGAGCTTAGGAAATTTTAGTCAGACCTGCTTTTCTTGACCATCTCCCAGAAAATTGTCATAAGAATATATAATAGCATATAAATACTAGCATATCAACATGATCTAAAGCCTTTAGAATTAAGCCAATTATATGTGTTTAGTACCCCTTCATGGATCATAGCCTCGTAGTGGTTGGTGAAGGGGCTTGGATAACTCAATGAAGCTGATCCATGCCACGCAGGACCACCCAAGATGGATGGGTCATAGTAAAGAGTTCTGACAAAACTTGGTCCACTGGAGGAGGAAATGGCAACTCACTCCGGTATTCTTGCTGTGAATGAACAGTATGAAAAAACAAAAAGATATGACACCAGAAGAAGAGCCCCCAGGATGGAAGGTGTCCAATATGCCACTGAACACCTGGGAAGAGCAGAGGCCAATTACTAATAGCTCCAGAAAAAAATGAAGTGGCCTGGGCCAAAGCAGAAATGACACTCAGTTATGGATGTGTCTGGTGGTGAAAGTAAAGTCTAATGCTCCAAAGGACAGTATTGCATAGGAACCTGGAATATTATACCCATGAATCAAGTAAATTAAAAGTGTTCAAACAATAAATGGCAAGGGTGAGCATTGACATTTTAGGAATCACTGAACTAACATGGACCAGAATGGGCGGATTTAATTCAGATGACCATCATACTATGGGCAAGAATCTCTTAGAAGAACGGAGTAGACCTCGTGGTCAACAAGAGTCTGAAATGCAGTACTTCGGTGCGATCTCAAAAATGACAGAATGAACTCTGTTTTCAAGGCAAGCCATTCAATATCACAGTAATGCAAGTCTATGCCCCGACCAGTAATGCTGAAGAAACTGAAGTCAGATGGTCCTATAAGACCTTCTAGAATTAACAGTAATGTGACTTAGCATTAGTGATGTTAGCCTTGAGCACCTACTTTGGTTTCTTCCATGTTTCTCCACCCTAAAGTTACTAATTTTTCCATCTTTATCCTTTGGGAGCAAGTCACTAAGTCCAGCCCATGTTCAAGAGGATAGAATTATGGTCTACCTCCTAGAAATGGGGAATATATGTTATTTGGGATTCCTCTGTAAAGATGATTTATTCTTTGTCTTCCATCATTTTTATGTTAATGTGGACTCATGGATATTTATTTCATTCTTTGGGTAACAGTAATTCAATTTCTTTTGTTGCTCAAATTATTCCACCTCTGGCCATTGGAAACTCGAGTTGATTCCTGTGTCTTTTAAATCTATCATTTTTTTGTACATCCTTATTTCCAGACTTGTAAGATGCTCCAAGAATATCTTGTATTTTTCCCTACATTAGCTCTAAGATCAGCCATTTTCCAAGGAGCCCTGGTTCCTTTTATTGGAGACTAGAAACCAAGATCTGTGTATAGATGTGTTCCTACAATGTCACCACTTCTGGACTCTATCATTGAATAGAACTAAAAAATAGATGTGTCTAGTCTCCCCAAAGAGATTTAGCCTTATAATCAGAAATTTTTCTCTGATACTCCAGTGCTTCTCTTTACCACTCTGTCCACTTTTGAGTTTCTAGGTATATAAACCATTACTGTCTTAAAAATAGCACTAGATAAGAAGCCTTGTCTCTGGGCCCATCTAGTCAAGGCTATGGTTTTTCTAGTAGTCATGTATGGATGTGAGAGTTGGACTATAAAGAAAGCTGAGCAGTGAAGAATTGATGCTTTTGAATTGTGGTGTTGGAAAAGACTCTTGAGACTCCCTTGGATGGCAAGGAGATCCGACCAGTCCGTCCTAAAGGAAATCAGTCCCGAGTGTTCATTGGAAGGACTGATGTTGAAGCTGCAACTCCAATACTTTGGCCACCTGATGTGAAGAGCTGACTCATTGGAAAAGACCCTGATGCTGGGAAAGATTGAAGGCAGGAGCAGAAGGGGACGACAGAGGATGAGATGGTTGGGTGGCATCACCGACTCAATGGACATGAGTCTGAGTAAATTCTGGGAGTTGGTGATGGACAGGGAGGCCTGGCATGCTGCAGTCCATGGGGTCGGAAAGAGTCGGACATGAATGAGTGACTGAACTGAATTGACTGAAACCATTAGTATCTCAGAAATAACACTAGATAAGAAACCTTGTCTCTGTGTATTTAGAGATTTATAACTTTGGATAATTTATTTAAATTTCTTAACCCCAATTTTCTCATTTCTATAACATGTTCCCAATCCTGATCCTGAATGATAAATTCCATATATATGTGTTAGTATATTGTATTGGTGTTTATCTTTCTGGCTTACTTCACTCTGTATAATGGGCTCCAGTTTCATCCATCTCCTTAGAACTGATTCAAATGAATTCTTTTTAATGGCTGAGTAATATTCCATAGTGTATATATACCACAGCTTCCTTATCCATTCATCTGCTGATCGGCATCTAGGTTGCTTCCATGTCCTGGCTATTATAAACAGTGCTGTGATGAACATTGGGGTACATGTGTCTCTTTCAGATCTGGTTTCCTCAGTGTGTATGCCCAGCAGTGGGATTGCTGGGTCATATGGCAGTTCTATTTCCAGTTTTTTAAGGAATCTCTACACTTCTCTATAGTGGTTGTACTAGTTTGCATTCCCACCAACAGTGTAAGAGGGTTCCCTTTTCTCCACACCATCTCCAGCATTTATTGCTTGTAGACTTTTGGATAGCAGCCATCCTGACTGGCGTGTAATGGTACCTCATTGAGGTTTTGATTTGCATTTCTCTGATAATGAGTGATGTTGAGCATCTTTTCATGTGTTTGTTAGCCATCTGTATATCTCCTTTGAAGAAATGTCTGTTTAGATCTTTGGCCCATTTTTTGATTGGGTCATTTATTTTTCTGGAATTGAGCTTCAGGAGTTGCGTGTATATTTTTGAGATTAATCCTTTTTCTGTTTCTTCATTTGCTATTATTTTCTCCCAATCTGAGGGCTGTCTTTTCCACCTTGCTTATAGTTTACTTTGTTGTACAAAAGCTTTTAAGTTTAATTAGGTCCCATTTGTTTATTTTTGCTTTTATTTCCAATATTCTGGGTGGTGGGTCATAGAGGATCTTGCTGTGATTTATGTCGGAGAGTGTTTTGCCTATGTTCTCCTATAGGAGAAAAACACTCATTTTATTACTTCTTTGCTCTACTTGTTTCATTTTATCTTTGGATTATTATTTTTTGTTTGTTTGTTTTGGTTGCTTTCTCTGGCACACGGATCTTAGTTCCCCAACCAGGGATCAAACCCACACCTCGTGCACCGGGAGCATGGAGTTTTAGCCACTGGACCACCAAGGAAGTCCCTGTTCTACCTGTTTAAACATCTCTAGTGACTTACCTTATTTCTGTTTCCTACCCCTCTTCCAACTTTATATAATTTGAAAAGTTATATTTCCAGGGTTTTTAGTTCTCTTAGTGACACTAAATGATAAATGCCATTAGGGGTATGGGAACCAGTACCTGAAGGTGTAAAACAAGTGTCACACATGGGAACTGTCCTACATGATCAGTGCGATAGGTGACATCATAAGTTTCTTCCCTTCTTGTAGTTTTCTTGCTATTTTGAGGCCTCATTATGGAAGAAAGGGCAGAGAGATTAGGGGAATGATGAGCTTTTTATTGGGCCTAATAATACAGTACTTCTCCAAACTTGCTACTTTATCTTTTTTTATTATTATTATTTTCAAGTTGCACACAGTCATTGTAAATATTATATATTTGAATACATTTTAGCCATATCTAGGCATTACCAATTCTCAGGCCATGGAGGGTCTCTGTACCTACTTAGGTTCTTGCTCTGGTCCTTTTTATTAGAGCAAGAAAAATGACCAGATTTAGTATAATTTAAAAGATCATATATAGCACTTTCTACATGAAGTATCAGTAAAGACACTGATTATTTTTAGCCATAACTTTCATATCATTTTCTCCAGAGACCAATTTAATAATATACTTCTCTCTCATGATTTTATGATTTTATAATTGGAATAATTGTTTTACTTTAAATGTACTAACGTATAGAGTGTAGATTAGCCATGAAAAAAATTTTTTAAACTTGTGATGTCATTGAAGATGTTTAAAATTATACTCAATTTGAAAGCAGCAACTATATTTGCATTTTTATTTCAAAATAACTTATAAAAATCAAGTTCTTTATCAAGTTTCATGAATCCAGCATTATTGTGATTGCTTTTTGGAGTTCAGTAATCCTGTGGTCTTGAAAAAGCCTATAAGAAAAATCAGCTAAACTTTAGAATAGATTTTAGAGTAATTTAAACTGCGCTTCAAAATTCCTATGGTTATATCTCCTTTCTCATCAAAAATGTCTATCAAACTCATTTTTTGTGTTTGTCTCTAGATTAATTTTAAGTAGTGTAGTCTAATAGAGACAAGCCAAGGGAAATGTTAAAACATTTTTTGTTGATGTATATCAAACTATCCTAGTTCAATTTTAAAGCTCTACAAAACAATATTGTTTTTGAGAACAAGGAAGATGGCTGATTAATACTTAACAGACTTCATTTGTCATAAACAAGATCAAGTTGGGATATGTTCAAATCCATAGACAGAGCAATTGATCCAAGATATCTGACAAAACTTCAACAGCCTAAAACAACAACAACAGTACTGATAATTTATGTTCCCTGTAATGAAATATAATCCCTTCAATGTCTTGGAAGCACACAATGGAATGGCATGTGCTTGGATTTCAAGTTCTAGCAGTAATCAGAAATGAGGGGCTAGCCAGGATAAGTTCATCAGAATAGATTTGGCTGACTCTGGCCCAATGTGTCCAATATATCAACTCTTACTGTAATATCAGCAGATAAGTCTAAAGCCACAGATAATGCTTCATTTGCAAGTATGGAGGAGGAAGAAAAGACTGTCAACCTGTCAATTTTCTTACTCGACAAAAACATAAATATGAGAACAGAGGATTCAACTGATTGAGGAATATAGAACTCTCATATTATTCAAACAAATGCACTAACTGTTCTAGATTCTTAGGAAAGAATCTGGCCATACTTTCTCAACCAGATTTTGGTTTAACAGCAGATAAAGGTGAGGGATATGAAAAGGAAGGAAAAGGAGATTGTTTAGCCATGTGTCGGGTACTAGGCTAGGTCCTTTATAGATTATTAATTCAATAACTCCTCCCATATATACTGCAATGTAGGTATTTAAGCCCCTGTCTAATGGACAAAAACAAACTGAAGTTGAAAGTAGAAACATAAAGCCATAAATGGTGGAATTGGTGCCTTGATATAATATTAGTCTGTTGCCAAAGGCTTTACTCTATATAACCTATCATGTTTTGGGGAAAATATATTTTGTTTATATTAACTGAGGAAAAATTTAAATAAAGAAATCTTCCACCAAAAAAATACCAAATGATTTATTTTAAAGTCTTAGAGGCATGATACTTTCCTATTATTCTCTGGTTTGAGATTTACCAGTAAGTATTAAATGCAACCTCCAGTTCATGATTTTTTAACAAATGACATAATTAGATTCTCTCCCCATGGACAATCTGTGTAAATACACTTTTTCAATTCTTATTGATCTTATCAAAAAGACCAGTGTGGTTTGAATTTTGGAAAAGCGTCAGCAAATAGGCTTGCCACTTCTGACACACAATATTAATTTTATGAGGTACAGATGTTATGTTTTTATGTCTACCAATTACACACCTGTCTGAAAATGTAAGAACCAAGTTAACTAACAATATCGCATCACATCAACATTCTGATTTTATTTATAACATGCCTAAAACAAAGTTCACTTATTCAATAAATATTTACTGAGTGATTAACATTGCATTACTCTATACATTGAAAGCCAAATCCATTTCTTGATCTTACTGAACATTTATTTTAGGGAGACAGCAGCTAAACAAATATGTGATGTAATATCAGACAGCGGTTTGAAAGAAAAAAGGCAAAATAGGAAGATAAAGGGACTATAGGGTGTTTTTTTTGCATTGGTTAGAGTCTCCCTCTTTAAGATGCTGATTTTTGACAGATACTCTTAAAAAGTGATGGAGTGAGCATATCCATATGTGGGGAAGAGACTACGAGGCAGAGGGAATGGCCCAAGAGTAGAGTTGACTTGATGAGTTAAAGGCATAGCCAATGTGGCTGGAACAGAGTCGGTAAGAAGGAATGCTGTAGGAGATGAATTTTCAAGGGAGCTACCTCTTTGTAGAGGGCTTCCCAGGTGGCTCAGTGGTAAAGAATCCACCTGCCAAGCAGGAGGCGTGGGTTCGATCCCTGGGTCCGGAAGATACCCTAGAGAAGGAAAAGGCAACCTGATCCAGTATTCTTGCCCGGGAAGTCCCATGGACAGAGGAACCTAGCAGGCTAAAATCTATGGGGCCACAAAAGAGTCAACCATGACTTAATGACTAAAAAACAACCACCTCTTTGTAGAAATATGTAGGCTGTGGCAAGAATTTGAGATGGTAAGTGTGATGGGAAACCATGATGGGCTTTTAAGTCACTTAATCTGAGGTATATTTTAAACAGTTACTCTCTGGCTACTATGTTGAAAACAGTCAGGATGAGGACTAGTGGAGAAACTAGCCAGGAAGCTGTTGGAAGAGTCAAGATGTTACAAGAACTTCCACCTGTCCCCAGTGAAATACTCATCATGTAGAAACTAGTGTTTTAAATCATCCAAATCCCTTCTTAACAGTACTTTAAAACTTTGAAATTCCTCAGTGTTTTCTGGTTTTGAAATCTCCATAGATCTTGCTCAGAACAGGGAAGAATTTCTGAGCTGAGAGTGAGGTTTCACAATGAATTTCAGAGCAAGCACTTGCTCACCAGAGGGCTCTGAGGACTGTGGCATTTATTTATAAACATTAAAAACAAAAAAACAAAAAAACTGTGTCAAGAAATGACAGGACAAAGAGAGATGAAACATTTTGAACACTTGGGGGCATGGCCTTTGTCTCTAGGAAGCTGAGGAGCCTTCTTATCTTCTTGGTAACATCAAGTGTGTACACCCCTCTCAGGGCTGTTGCTGGCAGGGCTTTCTCCTAGGTTCCTAACATCCAGATGAAAAGTGATAGTGACTCCTCCCTCTGAAGGGGCTTCACTGAGTTGTCAGGTTTAATAGGATGGCTTATGAACCACAGGCACTTGAATACATCCTACTGAATTTAAGGGGCTAATGGCTCCGACACATTAGAAAAGACTCTGACGCTAGGAAAGATTGAGGGCGGGAGAAGAAGGGGGAGACAGGGGATGAGATGGTTAGATGCTATCACTGACTCAATGGACATGAGTTTGAGCAAACTCTGGGAGATGGTGAGAGGCAGGGAAGCCTGGAGTGCTGCAGTCTATAGGGTCGCAGAATCGGACATGACTTAGCGACTGAACAACAACAGTGGTTCTGAACACCAACTTTTCTCATTGTGCCTCTGACTAAAAACCTCAAGGAACATGAGAGCATGTGTTCTTTCAAGACAACAGAGAGATTCCTTGCTCAGAAACAGCTTGCCCTGAATGCAGAAGTCACGAAAGAGTGACCCAGGAGCTCTCTGGATTGGACCTCCCTTCCCCCTCAGTATTGTTGACATAAGGGTAAGCAGCTAGTCATATAGACAGCCAGGAGAAGAGAGGGGAGATGTTGTTGAAACATCACCAAACCCAGAATTGCCCAATTGGGTTGAAATCCTGTGACACTGAGCTAGCAGGTCAATAACAATCAAACGAACACATGATAGATAAATAATAACAAATACATACAAAATACGACTTGGGGCATGGTGCCTCTGTGTCGGAAATAGAGAATTTCAGTGTCCCATGCATGCCACAAGGGCTTGAAGAGAGCCTGGGAGGGTTAATTCAGAATTTACAGCTGCCTAGCTAGCTATATCTCTGAGTGTGCTTTAATATTTTTCCCCCCTTTGAACTCCAGTTGGCTCAAATGCAGCTCATGAATTCATCTCCTCTTGGTGTCCCCCATTCACAGCAGATGAAAGTACCCCATCCTTCCCACTCCCCCTCACCCCTGCTCTGTTCCTCTCAACACAGCTTCTGGTCCTCAGTCTGTCTGACCTAAGTCTGAGGGGGCGAATAGGTGATCCAGTAAGAAATGTCTCATTCCTGACTTTTTCCTTTGAACTTTTTCTCCCATAATCTCTCTAAACCAGAGGGAGGGACTTTTCTCTTACTTCTCTTGTCACCTGCATGGTAGTTCTACCTTCTTGACTAAAGAGTCATTGTTATGCTTCAATATCAGCGAGAAAAATCTTTGCTTATTAATAAGCAGAACCTACCAGACCTGTCATCAGCCGGCTCCATTTCGCCCAGTTGCCATGGGCTTGTGACAGCAAAGTGACGATTCTGCCCTGTGCTCCCAGTTGTGGTTGTGTTCCGCTGCCGCTGTTTAGTCACTTCAGTCGTGTCCAACTCTTTGCGACCCAGTGGACTATAGCCCGTCAGGCTCCTCCATCTATGGGATTTCCCAGGCAAGAATTCTGGAGTGGGGCTGATATTTCCTTCTCCAGAGCATCTTCCCAACCCGAGGATTGTTGTGTCTCCTGCATTGCTGGGCAGATTCATTACCAATGAACCACTTGGAAAGCCCCCCTATTTGATCTAATATTTGTGTTAAGAGATTCTGGGCACTATGTCTGGAGTAGGACCTTGAATAGAATAGAAGAGGGAAAAGAAACAGCACAAAAAAGAATAGAGGGTGGGGTGGGGAGTGAGAGGGAGGTTCAAGAGGGAGGGAATATAAGTATACATACAGCCAATTCACTGTGTGCTGTGCCAGAAACTAGCACAACATTGTGAAGCAATATTTACAATAAAATACAATTAATATGGGGAACACATGTAAATCCATGGCTGATTCATGTCAATGTATGGCAAAAACATCTACAATATTGTAAAGTAATTAGCCTCCAACTAATAAAAATAAATGGAAAAAAAAGAAAATAACAAATGGAAAAATGAAAATACAAATAATAAATGAAAAATAAAATAAAAATAATAAATAATGCATAGTAAAATAATGATAAAATAAATGACAATAATGAAGCTAAATAAAAAAGGTAAAATAAGCTCCTAAAAAACAGAATAAAGATTAACTTGTCTGCATGTGTGTCTTGCCATTTCAGTAGCAAGTTACAAATGGTAGAACTCCACAGTTCAGAAGTTCATTTAAATGTATGCCAACTGGGTCAATGCTGCGAAGTAAATATTTAGTAGGTGTGTCAATCAATAGTAATCTTTTGTACCATATTTTTCCTTCATGAGGTGTCATGGCTGGTGAGAGTTCCACTAATTTTATGGCCCAAAGAGGGTAATTTGGATATTTATCATTTGAAGAGGGAGGAGGTAGCAGGTGAGAATTTGGTACTGAACTGTAGCATAATCTCACTTTGGCTTTCTTATGTTTTATTTTTTTTAATTTTTTTTTTCCTTTTTTAATTTTAATTTTTTTTCATTTATTTTTATTAGTTGGAAGCTAATTACTTTACAATATTGTAGTGGGTTTTGTCAACATAAATCACAGCAGGATCCTCTATGACCCACCTCTCAGAATATTGGAAATAAAAGCAAAAATAAACAAATGGGACCTAATGAACTGTAATATAATCTCACTTTGAAAGGTTGCATTTTTAATTGGGTATTCCCCAAACACAAATGAAACTAGTTTGCAGACTTCTAGTTCTAAACTCCTGAAGAGGGGTGGAGTGGGATAGGGTTGAAGGTCAGGGACAGACACATGAGGGAGAAAAATATTGAATTTGGGGAGGCTCAATAAATTCCGCTGTTTTTTGCCCACGCACATTTTCCACCAGTTGATAAGTGAGGCCAAAAGTTAACTTTAACTGATAAAAGTGAGGTGGGGGAATGTGGCTTAGCTCATGATAGCATTACATCCTTACCATTCAAGGCACCCTTGATGATTTGGCCCCTGGACCAGGCAGAGCTAACAACACAAGTGTCCCCTGGTGTCCAAGTAGAAGACCACACATCTCCGAGTACAGTCCTCTATTGGCAGCTTGGCTTCTAGGGAAATGCTCAGAAAGTCTCCACATGCTGTTTCTTCCTCTAAAGGTACAGCTTCAGGTTTAATTCATTCTCCTCCTCTCCTGGAATTCCCGTCACATGAAAGGAAATATTAGAAGCCTGGAAACTTGTTCCCCAACCTCTGTAACTACACTTTTGTGAGTGATCAGCTCTTTCTGTAGAAATGTCTACCTTAACACTAAAGTTTATTCCTAAATCCTATCCCATGAATATCACATCATATCAGAGAGGGGAATAAAAAAGCCAGTTAGTAATAGTTGAAGTGATAAAGAAAGAAGGTGGATAAGGCAAACTGCTAAAGTTGGATTCAGATATATTTGTTTTTCTTTTGCATTTCTAACAATTAGCATGACCTCTGGCCATTATGAACTCATGATTCTAAAGAAGAAAATGAAATGAAAAGAAAAGAAAAATGAAGAAAATACACTGTTTTGACACCTTGATTATAATTCTTGAAATTTATTCCTCTGGAGAAGTCAGATAGTCTGATAATACTTGACTTCTTTGGGGGCATTGCATGAATAATTTCTATTAAATGTAATCAAAATGCAAGGAGATTTCTTCTTGTCAAAATGATTGAGGTGTGATGTGTTCTGATAACCAGCTGTTGGGAACAGACTCAGTTTTCCTACAAGGGTAGTCCATAAACACCAGGAATTCTTTTCAACATTTTTTAAGTATTGACAAATATACACTTTCCAATATTTTCTTTAGAAAATGGATTGATGTAGAGGTCATAGGTCATAAGTTACACAAATTCTTCCAATCACAACCTTGATCCTTATGCAACTCAGCAGAAGAAATCTGAAAATGTTTTGGTGGTTCCTATTTTTTAATAAAAGGGAAGTTTTTAAAAATGGACATGTCCTGGCTATTATAAACAGTGCTGCGATGAACATTGGGGTGCACGTGTCTCTTTCAGATCTGGTTTCCTTGGTGTGTATGCCCAGAAGTGGGATTGCTGGGTCATATGGTAGTTCTATTTCCAGCTTTTTAAGAAATCTCCACACTGTTTTCCATAGTGGCTGTACTAATTTGCATTCCCACCAACAGTGTAAGAGGGTTCCCTTTTCTCCACACCCTCTCCAGCATTTATTGCTTGTAGACTTTTGGATAGCAGCCATCCTGACTGGCGTATAATGGTACCTCATTGTGGTTTTGATTTGCATTTCTCTGATAATGAGTGATGTTGAGCATCTTTTCATGTGTTTGTTAGCCATCTGTATGTCTTCCTTGGAGAAATGTCTGTTGAGTTCTTTGGCCCATTTTTTGATTGGGAGCAACCCAGATGCCCATCAGCAGATGAATGGATGAGGAAGCTGTGGTCCATATACACCATGGAATATTACTCAGCCATTAAAAAGAATTCATTTGAATCAGTTCTAATGAGATGGATGAAACTGGAGCCCATTATACAGAGCGAAGTAAGCCACAAAGATAAAGACCATTACAGTATACTAACACATATATATGGAATTTAGAAAGATGGTAATGATAACCCTATATGCAAAACAGAAAAAGAGACTCAGATGTATAGAACTGACTTGTGGACTCTGGGAGAAGGCGAGGGTGGGATGTTTCAAGAGAACAGCATTGAAACATGTATATTATCTAGGGTGAAACAGATCACCAGCCCAGGTTGCGTGCATGAGACAAGTGCTCGGGCCTGGTGCACTGGGAAGACCCAGAGGGATCGGGTGGAGAGGGAGGTGGCAGGGGGGACCGGGATGGGGAATACATGTAAATCCATGACTAATTCATTTCAATGTATGACAAAAACTACTGTAATGATGTAAAGTAATTAGCCTCCAACTAATAAAAAAAAATGACTATCTTAAAAAAAAATAAATAAAAATAAAAATGGACATGTATTTTCTTGAATACATATTAAAAGTCTCGAGAATGTAATGTTAACATTGAAACCATAGATAGAACCAATAAAGAATAATAGCCCATCTGCTTCAGTTTCTTAATCGGAAGTGGATTAATTTCAGCAGTTATGGTACATTTACCACTTAATGTAACATTTTAGTTTTAAGTTTTTGTATGAAATTAGATTTATATGGAAATATATTATTCAACACAAATTTTGAATAAGAAGAAATATAGTAATATATTAAAAAATCAATAACAGATTCCATTGGAAATTAAGCTATAAACAATAATTTCTAGAGAACGAATAACAGAGTGAAACTGGAGTTTGGTTTAGGGGACATATTGAAGAGGAATAAAATAGGACTGACGTGAAGATGATTTTATGGCTCATCTTTATGGAGGGATCCCTGCTTCACTGCTATTGATCAGGTGAAATTAAACTCACAGTAAGGAATTCCTCCTCCACAGTAACAGACACAAAGAGAACAGACATAATGCATCTATTTTTATTAATGATGCAATTACTTAATACTGTTCCTTTCATCTTATTTTATTGAGAACAAGCTCTACATGGGAGAGCCAAATGATGACTTTACAAAGTTCCAGAAAACTGCTACTGCTTACAGCCTGGAAATTCCTAGTAAACCTGGTACCATCAGGGATATAACTATGAACACATAATTGCATGGCTCTTTATTTAAGACTTTGTAATGCATTTCCTAACTGGATATCATTTGGCAATAACTATACTTTTAGGACAAACCAGAGAGGATTACAATTATGGGTTTGTGCCTAAGAATTCCACACAAAAATAAAAAATTCAGAATCCTACTTAAGGCAGTAGAATAATTTGAATCATCATTTTTTTCCCATTTCAGAAACTACATTGTGTGTCTCAAAACTATAATAATGGTGTTTCAATGCTTACTCAAATAGCCACAAAACTTTTGAACAGATACATAGTTCCAAATAGTCATTATAAACTATGACAGACATGGCAGTTCTATTTCCAGCTTTTTAAGAAATCTCCACACTGTTTTCCATAGTGGCTGTACTAGTTTGCATTCCCACCAACAGTGTAAGAGGGTTCCCTTTTCTCCACACCCTCTCCAGCATTTATTGCTTGTAGACTTTTGGATAGCAGCCATCCTGACTGGCGTGTAATGGTACCTCATTGTGGTTTTGATTTGCATTTGTCTGATAATGAGTGATGTTGAGCATCTTTTCATGTGTTTTTGTGCCATCTGTATGTCTTCCTTGGAGAAATGTCTGTTGAGTTCTTTGGCCCATTTTTTGATTGGGTCATTTATTTTTCTGGAGTTGAGCTGGAGGAGTTGCTTGTATATTTTTGAGATTAATCCTTTGTCTGTTGCTTCGTTTGCTATTATTTTCTCCCAATCTGAGGGCTGTCTTTTCACCTTGCTTATAGTTTCCTTTGTTGTGCAAAAGCCAACTGCCATATGACCCAGCAATCCCACTTCTGGGCATACACACCAAGGAAACCAGATCTGAAAGAGACACGTGCACCCCAATGTTCATCGCAGCACTGTTTATAATAGCCAGGACATGGAAGCAACCCAGATGCCCATCAGCTGACGAATGGATGAGGAAGCTGTGGTCCATATACACCATGGAATATTACTCAGCCAGTAAAAAGAATTCATTTGAATCAGTTCTAATGAGATGGATGAAACTGGAGCCCATTATACAGAGCGAAGTAAGCCACAAAGATAAAGACCATTACAGTATACTAACACATATATATGGACTTTAGAAAGATGGTAACGATAACCCTATATGCAAAACAGAAAAAGAGACTCAGATGTAAAGAACAGACTTGTGGACTCTGGGAGAAGGCGAGGGTGGGATGTTTCAAGAGAACAGCATTGAAACATGTATATTATCTAGGGTGAAACAGATCACCAGCCCAGGTTGGGTGCATGAGACAAGTGCTCGGGCCTGGTGCACTGGGAAGACCCAGAGGATCGGGTGGCGAGGGAGGTGGGAGGGGGGACCAGGATGGGGAATACATGTAAATCCATGGCTAATTCATTTCAATGTATGACAAAAACCACTGCAATGATGTAAAGTAATTAGCCTCCAACTAATAAAAATAAATGGAAAAAAAAAAAAAACTATGACAGACATGGAATTGATTTTTTTTTATTGGTAATGAACACTTGGTATGGAGTTGGTTAAAAAATAGTTGTAGAGACAGCCTATGTAAGTAGGTCATCCATTCTGCTTTTTCTCTGTTCTTTTCCATCATCACATTTATTACACATTGTAATTATAAGTGTACTGTTTGCATACATGCTGATTTTCTGTTTCACCACTAGACTGTAACTTACACGCTACTGATTATTCACCAGGGCTTCTCAGGTGGCACTAGTGGTAAAGAACCCAGCTGCTAATACAGGACATAGCAGAGATGCAGATTCAATCTCTGGATCTGGAAAATTCCCTGGAGAAGGCATGGAAACCCACTCCAGTATTCTTGACTGGAGAATGCCATGGACAGAGGAGCCTTGCGGGCTATAGGGTCACAAGGAGTTGAAAACAACTGAAGCAACTTAGCACACAGCACAGTTATGCTCGACATCTATGCCTATCACTGTTAGGTGCTGAATAAATATTTGTTAAGTACATTAACTACAAATATTCATAAGTATTTAATTGTGATAGAGCTAAATTGTTATTGTATTTCAGTTGCTAAGTCATGTCCCACTCTTTGCGACTCCGGTTTTCCTGTCCTTCACAATCTCTCAGAGTTTCCTCAAATTCATGTCCATTGAGTTGCTGATGCCATCCAACCATCTCATCCTCTGGTGCCCCATTAACCTCCTGCTCTCAATACTTCCCAGGATCAGATCTTTTCAAATGAGTCAGTTCTTTGCATCAGATAGACAATCTGAGAAGCATCAGTCCTTCCAATTCAGGGTTGATTTCCTTTAGGACTGATTCATTTGATCTCCAAGGGACTTGCAAGACTCTTCTCCAGCACCACAATTAGAAAGCATCAATTCTTTGGTGCTCAACCTTGTTTATAGTCCAACCCTCATATCCATACATGACTACTGGAAAAACCATAGCTCTGACTATATGGACCTTTGTAGGCAAAGAAATGTCTCTCCTTTTCAATACACTGTCTAGGTTTGTCATAGCTTTTCTTCCAAGGAGCAGGTATCTTTTAATTTCATGGCTGCAGTCACCATCCACAATGATTCTGGAGCCCAAGAAAATAAAATCTGTCACTCTTTCCACTCTCTTCCCATCTATTGGGCTTGAAGTGATGGGACCAGATGCCATGATCTTAGTTTTTTTAATGTTGAATTTTAAGCCTAATTTTTCATTCTCCTTTCACCCTCATTAAGAGGCTCTTTAGTTTCTCTTCACTTTCTGCCATTAGAGTAGTATCATTTGCATAACTGAGATTGTTGATATCTCTCCCAGCAATCTTGATTCTAGCTTGTGATTTATCCAACACTGCAGTTTGCATGATGTACTCTGCATAGGAGTTCAATAAGCAGGGTGACAATATACAGTCTTGATATACTGTTTTCTCAATTTTGAAACAGGCCATTTTTCCATGTCTATTTCTAACTGTTGCTTCTTGACCTGCATACAGGTTTCTCAGTAGACGGATAAGGTGGTTTGGTATTCCCATCCTCCTAAGGTTTTTCCACAGTTTGTTGTGACCCACAAAGTCAAAGGCTTTAGTGTAGTCAATGAAGCATGAAGTCAATGAATCAGAAGCAAAACATTCCCAAGGTTTTTCTGGAATTCCCTTGCTTTTTGTATGATCCAATAGATGTTGGCATTTTGATCTCTGGTTCCTCTGCTTTTAAATCCAGCTTGTACATCTGGAAATTCTCAGTTCACATAATATTGAAGCCTAGCTTGAAGGATTCTGAGCATTACCTTGCTAGCATGTGAAATGAGAGCAATTGTATGATAGTTTGAACATTTTTTGGCATTGCCCTTCTTTGGAATTGGAATGAAATGTGATCTTTTCCAGTCCTGTGGCCACTGCTGAGTTTTCCAAAGTTGCTGAGATATTGAGTGTAGGACTTTACCAACATCGTCCTTGTGGATTTGAAATAGCCCAACTGGAATTCCATCATCTCCACTAGCGTTGCTCGTAATAGTGCTCCCTAAGGCCCACTTGACTTCACACTCCAGGATGTCTGGTTCTAGATGAGTGACCGCACCATCGTGGTTTCCAAGTCATTAAGACTTTTTAATATAGTTTTTCTGTGTATTCTTGCCACATCTTCTTAATCTCTTCTTCTTCTGTTAGGTTCTTGACATTTCTGTCTTTTATTGTGCCCATCTTTGCATGACTCATTCCCTTGGTATCTCCAACTATTTAAAATGGATCTCTAGTCTTGTGCACAGTAAGACGCAGGGGAAAGGAGCGATGACCCCACAGGAGACTGATCTATACCTGCCTGTGAGTGCTAGAGGGTCTCCTTGGAGATGTGAGTTGGAAGAGGGTCATCACTGGGATAGGGACATTGGCAGCAGCAGTCCTGGACAGCCCCCCTTGGTGTAAGCCCTCCTGGACGTCACCAGTAACACTACCATAGAGGTTGCAGATCCCAGGACTGCATCACCTCAAGCCAAACAACTAACAGGGAGGGGACACAGCTCCACCCATTCCAGCAAAAAATTGAATTAAAAATTTAGTGAGCATTTCACCACCTTTATGGCAGAAAGCAAAGAGGAACTAAAGAGCCTCTTGATGAAAGTGAAAGAAGAGAATGAAAAACTGGCTTAAACTCAACACTCAAAAAAT